>NC_142940.1:37317688-37478938 GCF_046866305.1 Octopus bimaculoides
TCTATTACACCCATTCTCTCACCACCACCCATCATCATCTTGCACATTACTCCCTCCTCTAGCACTCGTTTTTGACATCTGTCACCCACTCTTCTCAACAATCTCTTTCTCCACTCTCTCTTATTTGCACTCCTATCACCCTCTCTTCTCCCCTCATATCACTCTCTTCCTCCACTACACCACGGATGCTGACAGTTATCATATAGGTTTCTATCTCCCTCCCCCCACTCTCCTTCCTCTCATTCCTATGATTCTGATTATTTTCCACTACTCTTTCTCCTATCTTGCTTTGGCTCTCTTTCATCACTCACTTTATCTGCAAAGGACAACATAAGCCAGAGAAAACTCTTGGGTCTTGCCAGGGACAAGACACCCTCTCTGGTGCCAGTGCCACAATAAAATGTTACCCGATACACTCTACAAAGTGGCTGGTCATGCAAAAGGGTATCTAGACATGGAATCTGTGCCACAAATGAAATGTATGAGTTAGATGTGTCCTTGACCAATCTAAGAAGGCAGTTATTCCAATTAAGAGCAGGGCCATAATGACCTGTCTAACCCATGCCAGCATGGAAAAGCAGATGTAAAAGTTGCTGATGATGATGATGTCAATGTATATTGAGTAATTTAAGACATGTTTTAGCTGACATTCTAAATATGACTTTAAACAGCGTCTGGTTGTGGGACTCTGGTTTGAGAGTTCCATGGTTTTTGAAGAGTGTGGAGTGGTAGCACCTGTCGGGGTCCCAGCTGTAGTTAAATAGCATGTAACCAGCTGAGTCAGGGTACATTGAAATCATAGGTAGCAACATGGTGGATGCGACCTATTTCAATAGATGGACTTATTGAGCCAATGATGACTGTCACTAAATGCTGATCGGATGAACAGACAGCAAACTGTCAATGGCCAAGATCAACCAGTTTAGTTAGTAAACAGCAGCTATTATCTGTAGTTATTGTGTGCACAGATGAAATATTTCAGCTAGCAAAAAAAAAAAAAAAACCACTGTGACTAAAATTCTGACTAGACATTCATGCCTCATTGCTCAATCGGGACATTTATTATGGAAAGGTTACATTGGTTCAAGCAAGCTGCCCGACCTGAATAATCGCTCAGTGTCCAATACGCTTGTTGACTCAGCTAACCATGCACTCATTAAGTAAGGACCAATTAACAAACAACATTTCCATCCCTTTAAAAGCACAAAGAGAAGGGACAATCATTGATAAGTTAGCTTAATCAGTGATATACATACATCTATTTCAGTGAAATAATTAAGGTAACCAAACGCTGAAAATGCTTAATGAAAAAAACAACAAAAAAAAAAAAACAGCAACATTTTACAGCTATATTGCAGTTTTATAATGGTTTGAGTCCTTAACCCTTTCGATACCAATCCACCTGAGATTGCCTCTTGTTCTATAATACAAGCTTCGTCTTTTAAAGCGATCTAATATCTTCCATCAAAATTTCATGTGAATTTATGATCTAAACATCACATTAATAAAGACAAAGTTATTCTACTAAATTTTCCATTATTTTCAGAATTGATTGAAACAAAAGCAAAGCATTTCAACAGAAATATGGTAACAAATGGTAATGGTTAAATGCTTTCCTAGATAAATAGTTTGTCTATGTAATTAGATAGCACTACATACAGATGCTCATCAAATAAGCTATTCTGCTAGATAAGAAAAAAACTGATGATACAAAGAAGACTAATATATTATTGACACTTTGGGTCAGTATCTTCTACTACAGCCCCAGGTGGATCAATATCCTGTGAAAAGATTTGGTAGATAGAAACTGAAAGAAGCCTGTCATGTATGTTTGTGAGAATGTACTCACACGCATGCATGTATGTATTGCTGTCTTTTTGCCTTGACATCACATAGTAGTTAACAAGTGTCGCTGTCATGTAAGCAGTGTCCTTGGTTTCCAATCTTCCAGGAAAACATGTCTGGTTATGGGGAAATATTACTTTAACTAGAAACAGATGAGGGCTAGTGATAAGAAGGGCATCTGGCTGTAGAAAATTCATCTCAACAAATTTCATCCAATCCTTGCAAACATGGAAAAGTGAATGTTATGATGATGATGACGATGAGAGGAAAATTTTTGATCCGATTTAGTATTAGGAATTTAAATATGAAGACACCTGTCCCCAGATTGAACTATTAACAGCTTTTGGCTCTTGGTCAATGATGGGACTCAGAAACTTGGTAGAAATGGTACAGCACTAAACTAAAAAACAGAAAAGCCAAGTTTTGATGGGAACATCTTCTCAGTGGTGGTATGATAAAACGTATGCAGTCCATACCTCTATAATCACTGACCATGTAAACAGTATTGAATTGTAAACTTCTAACAATCTCCAGAACATTTCATAATCCATTTATTACATGTATGAATGAGAAATTACACCCTCTCATTCAACATGCACACAAGTACGTACACACACACATTTATAATTCAAAATTTGAAATGTCATTACACAAAATTTCTAGGTGGGTTGTCATTAGATGATCTAAACCCTAATATGTAATATATATATATATATATATATATATATATATATATATATATATATGTATGTATGTATATAATGTATGTATGTATTAACTGAGTGGATGTAGGATTGCTACCAGTGAGTTTAGAGTTCCATGTGAAGCATTTAATCTATGTAAGATAATGCAGAAGTTGCGAGTAACCACAATGGTGAAATGTACATATGGAACAAATGATAAACTTGCATTTCTCATATAATTCCTCATGATGAACAATGTTAGAAGGGGAAAAAAATGACAAAAAAATGCAGATTAACCTGCTCTGTGTTCAAAATAGCAAAATTATAGAAATGAAGATTAAAACATTAAAAAAAAATCACAAAAAAACAAAATACAAAAGATATATATGAGAATTAGTTCAAACAAACAGAAGTGTTGCAAGAATAAAGAATAGTTTAAAATCAATCAAGAAAAGCCATGTTTTCATGAAATGGAATCGAATTTTCATGCATCGTCAATGTAAAACATAGAAACATAATTGTTGATTTTCAAGTTGATTAGTTGCTTTGTTTTGTGTCAACAAATAAACAAACAGCTCCTCCTCTAATGAAAGAGGGATGAAACTGTTGGGGGAATGGAAAAAAAAAAAAAAAATGATGAAACATCAGGTTGGCAGACACTAATCATGGAAACAGATGGAAAGACATTATAAACCAATATAGACACCTACCTTTTTAGAAAACATTTTAGTCCACGACCTTCATCACCCAAACACATTCAGCAACCAGAACTTGGGGTGTTTAATGTTGATGTGAAAATGGTAAATCCTTGGTACCACTTCATATAACCTTGCTTGCCATTACTTTTTAAAATATGACTAATTTTAGATAGGGAAATGTCAATAAGCTCAAATAAGCTCTGCTTTAAAACTAGCTTTTGCAACTAGTTATCAGTCTGTGCTGGTTATATCCCTGGCTCACATGATCCTTTTCGCAATAGTAATCCAGTGTGGAAAGAAACTTAGATGTGAATAATCCAAGAGCTGATTAGTAATGAAATCTTCCACTGGCAGATAAAGATGAGCCACATAATATCGGAAAGTTCACTTGACTAGACTGCCGATAGCCAAATGGCATTTTTCAGGGGAATTTTAAATAAAACATAGAAATAAAACTTATAGCGATATATTTATATTTATATTTATATATATATAAAAAGAAAATGGTAAAAGAAAATAGCCCCTTGGCATATGTGGTGGTTTTCATACCCCTTTATTTTCCAGAGATAAAGATTTTTATTTACTTAAAACGGCATTTTTGCGAACCATGCTGGATGTTTCTCTTCCCTTTTTAGAAATCTCTTCCTTCTTTATCAAGATATTTCAGAATGATGTCTGCGGAGAGCTCTAATTTCTCTATCAACATAGACTTTCCTTTCATCTCCACTGTAACAGCATGCTATCTCTGCTCTGTATGTTGTTAACGGATTGCTG
Organism: Octopus bimaculoides; assembly: GCF_046866305.1. Lineage (NCBI taxonomy): Eukaryota > Metazoa > Mollusca > Cephalopoda > Octopoda > Octopodidae > Octopus > Octopus bimaculoides. Next base: position 37,321,689 of record NC_142940.1, read on the forward strand.
TAAATAGGTTTTGATATTAAGCTCATTCCATTCACCTGCTTATCTTCCTTCCTCCAGTTACGTCTCGTACACTTCTAGAAATACTTCCCTAATTTCAAATAAATTCATTGCGAGCTGTTGCAAACTTCCCATCAGTAAATTCTTCGTACTTGTGATGTATTTATTTGCTGTAAATGCCAAATAGGAGAACAGCCATGAATTTCGGAAACCCTCGATGTTAATGAGATCATCAGTGAGAGAGGGAGAACAGCAGGGAAAAAAATAAGCAGCGATGTATCAAATAAGATACATTAACGAGATTGATATTACTTTATTTTAATGATGCTTCTTTCTTTTGACTTGCTTTCTGTTGTTAAACTGGCCTGAGACTTTCCCCACTAAAATCAATGTGGAAAAAAAAATGAGGGAAAAAAAAAAGATTGACACCAAACTTTAATAAACTAAATTCTTGTTTGCCCAGCCATTTATTTTCTTCCTTCTTTCTTCAAATATCTATATATAAATGTGTGTGTGTGTGTATATATACAAATGCATAAATTTATATATATACACACACATACATATATACATTTCCACTTCAATTTTTAGATCAATGATTTCATCCTTATCTGTGTCGGTTCATCCACAATTCCACAGGCAAATACAAGCATCACTGCTGTTCTCAAATACTTCCTGTTGATTACACGGCGGTCTGATCTGTCACAGATTTGGAATTCATCTTCATCATTGAGATTTCGGTGTAGATGTGGAGAACAATTCTTCAAATGAACAGGTTAATGGAACTTCTAAGCTCTTGCCAAAATAATACTTTCCATCATCTTCAAGAGAGTCGGAAATTCCTGCTTCACACTGACGACTATTTCGACATTAACATTTCTTGATAAATAACCTCAAAATATTTCGATAATATTTCTAGAGAGAAAATTTTGTTTGGTGGGGTTTTATTAGTTAAGTACTCCAAAATAATTTAATGGTGTGGAATCAAATTGCAGCCCACCAAGATGATCGTAGGAGGCATATGGATTTTTAATAAAACTTCCAAGACTTCACACCAATGATGTCGGTTGGCACTGAATTCATTGTGTAAATTCTAGCTATGTGATATATATTCTCTCATAAACACCAATATATAGATCCTCTTGATGTAGACCAAGAAAATCTGGAGACTGCAATGAAACAGCAAGCATCATGGAGTCTCATCTAAAGCGCGCACACACTTTTCAGTAGCGGACATGCTTCAGTGGTTTCTTCCACACGCTGTTATCGACACAAAAATGAACATTCCCTATTAGTAGTAGTAATAACAATAGTAGTAGTAGGAGGAGTAGGAGTAGCTACACATACCCAGCAACTGCTCGTTATAAATATTAAAAAGCATTTTTTTTTTTTTCCTTTTTAAACATTTTCACTATTAAGGGTACAAGTGAAAATTGAACCACGCATGAATTAAGCGTGATAATATTTCTGGACACCTGTCGATCTCAAAATCACACGACTGCAACAGCTGAAAGGTAATCAATCACTCCTTGGTCTGCTTCTGTGTCTTGGGCCATACACTGCCTCTGTCCCCAGAGGCTGGTCAGGTAACACAGGTCGGTTGCTCAACTGATTTGGATGCGAGACAGGTGAGCGTGCAGCAAGTAGTGCTGCTTCCTTTGGTAGAATCACCTACAACCCTAGTTTGTCTGAAGTTGACTCAAGCTGAGACATCCATACTAACCTTTGTTGAAGTGGATGAGGCTGACTCCAGCTTTCTTCGTTTCGCTTCTAAAAAGACAAAAGACAACATACAAAGTAATTAAAAAAAGCAAACAAATATCATACATCAATACTCACACATGCATACACATATTCATACATGTACAGGGCGACCCAAAAGTTCTGTTACATTTTTTGAAGTTTAGTTTAACATAAAAAGTGGCAATTTTATCATTATTTCATATCATTTTAAAGATTTTGTTGTCTTCTTTTGGGTTCTGAACTCATCTTTTAGCTAAGAGATATAGTCTTATCCAAAATTAGAATGGAACATGAATGATCAGCTGTAATTGAGCTACATCAAACTGCCAAGTTGCCATCAGAAATTTTGAACCTTCTCAATTGGCCAAAAATGAAGTGAATGTTCATCTATCAAACCATCAATTGATTCAAAGACAATGGAGGAGTACAAGGTTGAGGGAGAACACGACATCCCAGGTTCCTGAAAATCATCACTTCCAGAGTTCACAGAAATCCAAAGCACTCCATCAGAAAGATGGCTGCTGAGCTGGGAGTTTCAAGAGAATTTTTGAGGCAAGTTGCCAAAAGTGACTTGGGACTTGCTTCATTGAAACACTGAAAAGTTCACAGCCTAACAACTGTTTCAAAGGGAAAGAGACTTACAAGAAGTTGTGCACTGCTTGAGTGGCTCGATACTCACGGCTTGGAGACTGCTCTGCACAGACAAGAAGTTGTTCACTGTTAAAGAAGCTCACAACAGCCAAAATGACAAGGTTCTTGCGGAAAACACTCAGTCATGTCCAGAGGATGCCAGAAATATCCACCACACTCAAAAACCCTTATCTGTGATGGTTTGGGCTGGAGTGTCTTTGATGGGGAAAACTCTTACTTTTGTTTCTGAAGGAGTCAAAATCAAAGCTGCAAGCTATGAAAAACTCATTATTAAGCCTATGGTGATACATTTGAGCTAAGAATTGTTCAATGGTGGCCCCTTTCTCTTCCAGTAGGACGGAGCACCTGCCCACAGGACACAGAGGTGGGTTAGCAATAATGTCCCAGATTTTTTGTCCAAGGGAAAATAGCCTCCCTCAAGCCCAGACCTCAACTCAATAGACTTTAGCATTTGGTTCATCTTGGAGACCAATGCTTGTGCTAAATCTCATCATTTAGTAGTGGATTTAAAGAGGTCTCTGCAGTGTGAATGGAATAAAATACCACTAGAAGTCTTCCAAGCCGCTGTTGAAGCAGTGCCTGGTAAACTTAAGGCTGTAATAAAAAAAACGATATGGATTTATTGAATAATGTTTCTGTTGTAACATTGCTGAAAATGTTAAAAACTAGTGTGAAAGTTTTCAAGTAAATTGGTTCAGATTTGGCTGAAATATGTTGTTTAATCTTTGTAACAGAACTTTTGGGTCACCTTGTACACACAAAACAAATCCAAACTGATTAACTACCTACAACAATACAAAAATATTTTTGAGAGTAATTTGGTTTACTAATCAACTATATTTGCTTTTAATTGATTAATCAGATATGATAATAGTTCTCTATGGTTCATGAAAAAACATGTAGTAGATGAAAAAAATTAAGACATTTTCTCAACCACAATCTATTTGATAATGCAAATATATAATTATTGTCTTCAGTTGAAACATCAAAGGAAAGGTTAACACAAGCTGTATCATTAAATAATGTTTGTAGTTTGTTTTCCTTGTCTTTGATGTGTTGTTGACACCTGTATTCTTATCAATTGTCTAGAAGCTATGAAGATGGTTAAGAAATACCAATTGGAACACTGTGTCAATAACATAAGACAAAGAACATCCTAAAATTCATCATCAACATCATTTTAAAGTCCACTTTTCCATGATTGTATGGGTCAGACAGAATTTGTTACAGCAGATATTTTTCTACAGCAGGATACCCTCCCTGACATCAACCCTTACCTGTTCCCAAGCAAGGTAATATTTCCCCTTTGTTTTTTGCAGAAAACTGGAAACAAACAAGATCGCTTGTATGATGGTGATGCTCATTTACAATCATTATATCAGAATAAGTGTACGCATGCACGCACACATCTGGCAGCCTCACTAGCACTGGAGGACCAGGAATTGTACAGGACATTTGGTTGAAAAGTCAACAGGCGTAGGAGTGGCTATGTGGTAAGTAGCTTGCTTATGAATCACATGGCTCTGGGTTCATTCCCACTGCGTAGCACCTTGAGCAAGTGTCTTCTACTATAGCCTCAAGCCAACCAAAGCCTTGCGAGTGGATTTGGTAGACGGAAACTGAAAGAAGTCCGTCGTATGTATGTGCGTGTGTGTCTGTGTTTGTTCCCCCAACATCGCTTGACAACTGATGCTGGTGCATTTACATTCCCGTAACTTAGCGGTTCGGCAAAAGGGAATGATAGAATAAGTACTAGGCTTAAAAACAATAAGTCCTGGGGTCGATTTGCTTGACTAAAAGGCGATGCTCCAGCATGGCCACAGTCAAATGACTGAAACAAGTAAAAGTGTAAAGAGTAGGGAATGTGAACAGCAACATCAGTTTCCATTCAAGTGGTAACAAGCGAAGACACACACACACACAAAACCACCACCACCATCTTCATCATCCTTTAATGTCTGCTTTCTATGCTGGCATGGGTTGAAAGGTTTGACCAGAGCAGGCAAGCTGCACCAGATTCCAGTCAGATTTGACTTGGTTTCTATGGCTGGATGCCCTTCTTAATGCTAACCACTTAATAGTGTGTGTTAGGTGCTTTTAACATGACACTGGCACAAGTGCTTTTACATGGCACTAGCATGAGTGCTTTTTAAATGGCACTGGCATATGATTCTTCCAGGCCAATCCTCTTTACCAGAGGATGTAGTCTTCACACTTCTGTGAAGGACAGCTTTCTTTGATTATAGCAAGACGCCATATTTTTTTTCTCTGCTTTTTATTTTTCTTTGCTTTTTTTCTCTCTGCTTTTTTCTTTCTGTGGAAGAGCATAGGCTCGAAACGTTAAAGACTTTTTCAATTCCCGAGCGTTATACTAATACATCTGTTTGATTTCTACACCACCTGTCTTCGTCTTTTGTTTTGTTGTGAATTCTCCCTATATATATATATATATATATATATATATATATATATATATATATATATATATATATATAGCCACAATAGGTTTCCATAGTTTCTGTCCACAAAACCCACATGTCATACCATGGTTGCAGTATAGTTTAGTCCTTGTGTAGATTTGTTTTAATTCCTACTAGAAACGCTACATTTCTTTTTATTTTGAAACAAATAAATTGAAACAATACAACAAAACCAGGATTTAACCCTTAAGCATTCAGATTACTCTGTCAAATGTAATACCTTTTTTAACACATTGTTTTGAATTCATCATGCATTATCTTATAGCTCTGAGGTTTCAATGATGTGATTATTTTCAGAATGTCAGTGTAGGTTAGCTGTAAGAGGCTAGACACAACCAGTTTGAATGTAAAACATGAAGAATATTTGGGCCAGATTTTACCAGTTTAAATGCTAAAGGGTTAAATTTGGATCACATCAACCACTTTGTTAGCATATTTCTGTTGAAATGCTTTATCTTTGTTTCAGTCACTTTTGGAAACAACTAAGAACTCAGCAAGACTTTGAGATTATTAAAATTGGTGTTTGAAGCATAAACAACATGGAATTTTGATAGGTTTAACCTTTTAGTGTTCATATTACTCTGTTAAGTATCTTTTACTCTCTTTTACTTGTTTCAGTCATTTGACTGTGGCCATGCTGGAGCACCACCTTTAGTCGAGCAAATCGACCCTAGTACTTATTCTATTGGTCTCTTTTGCCAAACCGCTAAGTTAAGGGGACGTTAACACACCAGCATTGGTTGTCAAGCGATGTTGGTGGGGGGGGGGGGGCGCAAACACAGACACACACACACACATATATATATATATATATATATATATATACACACAACGGGCTTCTTTCAGTTTCTGTCTACCAAATCCACTCACAAGGCTTTGGTCGGCCTGAGGCTATAGTAGAAGACACTTGCCCAAGGTGCCACGCAGTGGGACTGAACCCGGAACCAAGTGGTTCGTAAGCAAGCTCCTTACCACACAGCCACTCCTATGCCTAATATTTTCTTATTCAAATTGTTTTGAAATCCATCATGCATTATGTTATAGTTCAGAGGCATCGATGATGTGACAGGTTATTTTTAGAATGCCAGTGTAGGTTAGGTGTAAAAGGCTAGATATGGCCAGTTTAACTATAAAACAAAAAAGAATGACAATACTAACCCCGGTCATCAGGATGTTTCGGAGAAGTTTCTACACTTCGTCGATGCTGGTTACAACTTCCTCCTCCAGACGCTACCATAGTTGAAGGTTTCTCATTGTATCTGCTACTGCTACTGCTGCTACTACTTCCAATGTCCTTCTCCTTGTAGTAACTGTCTTTAATCTTTTTCTCTTCGTATTTCTCGTCATCCTTCTCCTGTTTACGCAGTTTTTTCTCTTCAGACTTCTCTTTGCTGGTCGTCTTCTCCTTTGATCCGCTCAACCTTTCTTTCGTGACAATCTTTTCTTCATGACTTTTGCTGTGTCTCTTCTCCTCTTTATGCCGGTTCTCTTTGTCACTATTTTTCTCGGGTGACCTTTCTTTGCTAGTCCCTCTCTCTTTTAAAGGATTTCTCTCTTCTTTCAAGGCACTAAAAGAAGAAATAAAATTTTCATTTTTTTCCCCCCTTGGAATTCTATAAAATATTACCATACCATGGATGAGACATGGTAAATGAAAGGAGCAAAGCTTCTTTTAGAAAACCTTTCCTGTCTCAAAGTATTTTTTCTCTACTTCATTCATACACTTAAGAAATCACAATGATTAACAAGGTACTGAAAGACCAATCACAGCACCAGGTCATTCATGATAAGACAACAGCTCTCACACAGCTTAAGAACACACTTAAGACAGCTTTCTTTTGTAACCAGTAAGAGCCCACAAAAAATTAATGTATTTTATTAGTTCGACTTGATGAATTAAACTCTTCCTAAGGGTACAAATTTGGTTGAAGGAGGTGATAGGTTCTACCAAGTTGATTTCATCTAGGAACAAGCCCTTAAATGTAGGGTTTTTACTAGTGACCTTAAACACAACCAAAAAAAAAAAAAAAATCTAAATAGTGATCCACCAATATCAGCTACTGAAGAAAACATCATCAGACAGAATTTTATTGATTCTCAATTGTTGAAGAACAAGTACATAAAACATTTAATTATACAAAATTAACATGGCAGTGAGTTACCCTTGGACAAAATTCACTGGTTTGATTTTATGTCCATTTTTTTCATGCTAGCATGGGTTAGATGAATATATATTACTGACATTTCACAGTTAATCACAATTCATTTTTTAAATAAGGGATTTTTTTTTTATGCCACATGTCTTCAGAAATCCAGAATTGAGAAATAGTTGTTGGCAGGGGAATAATCAAATGTTTTTAGCTCAACACTTTTCATATAAAGACATGGAATGTAAATATACATGCATACACACACACAAATGTGTGTCTGTGAGAGTGATGGGTTTTCTACAGTCTAATAAATTCATTCATTTTACATTTTGTTTCATTCTTCTTGGTTCAGTGTTCAAGTCCAGCTATAGTTGATAACATTAAATATCAATAATACACTAAGTTCAATTCAACCAATTACAAGCTTTCACCTTTGTTGCTACATTGATTTAAAAAGGTAATAAACTATTATAACAAACACCATAATTATCTGTTATGTATCTAAATTTACATTTCTACATAAAATGTTCTGGGTCATGATGCCCTGAAGAACAACTTTGAACATACAAATCAGAGAAGGAGCTTCTATATCAGACATGGGCCACCTTTTCTGAGAAGTGGGCTGCATGAGACTTAACTCATCACCAGCCTGGTTACACTACTAAAAGAAATTCAAGGTAATTTTTCCTTGATGTGCCATTCAGTAAGTCCTGCATGCCACAGTTTGACCATAACTGTTCAACATGATAGCTCTACTCACTAGAAACAGCAGCCAAATCTCTCACAAATCACACCATACCAGAACACACTGGACAACAGGGCTGACCTGTGACTAAACAACTACTTTGCATAGATCTACATTCTCAAAAATATTATAAATGAATAAAAATTTAAGCACACAGACAGTTTAAAATTCAAGATGGAGCTCTGACATTGTGTTAGGTTTTTTTTTATCTAAATCATTAGGAAGTGATTTTTATTGGAGAAATCTACTTATTGGAACCTAACTATCAATATCATTAAAACAAGCAAATATTTACCTGACACTAGGTTTTTTATCAAAATCATTTTTCTTGAGGTCAGCAGCGAGATTTGGTTTAGATCTTCCTTCCACAGCAGGTTCAATCTTATCAACTTTCTTGTCGTTTTTCTCCTTCTTAATCTCTTTGATTTCTTTTCCATCACGGGTCTTATCTACAAATGTAAACCAAAATTAATATGCATTTTGTGTGTGTGTGAGAGAGAGAGAGAGATTGAGAGTGTGTGTGCATGTGAGAGAGACAGACAGTCAATGTATGCATGCTATTAATATTTACATATGACTTAGTAATTCAGGTGTTGGGCTCACTATCATAATGTCATGGGTTCAATTTCTGAGCTGGGCAGCATGTTGTGCAAGGCACTATATTCTATGTTGCACCAGTCTGCTCAACTGTAAATAAGGACTAGCCTTGGACTGGTACAGCCTTCCCACCCACTAGCTGTTACATCCTGAATGTTCTACTGGGTGAAGAGTGGGAAGGCCGAGATGGTATTTCAAGCACAACCCAACAACTATAGTAATTCAGTATCACCCAGCAGAACACCTTAATCTTTCCATTTATTTCATATCGTCATGACAAGGCTACTTTCTTGAACCCAAGTGCTGATGTACAAGATGAAGTTAAAATTAAAATTGCTACAGTTGAATGATGCCAATGATGTAAAAGATTCTACAATAGCAGATGAATGAGCATCAAACATTTAAAAGTGACTGACTGATAGATATGGTAATCAAACAGGTGAGTTATAACATTTGAAATTATACTTACTTTCCATTGATTTTCTGGAAATGTCATGTTTGGATGAATGTGAAGTACTTTTTGTTTGATTCTTTGGCTGAAATTTATTCCAAAGTATATTAATTATACATATTTGCTGTCATTATTAATTGTTGTTTATTATTTATTTCACAGTGTTACATATAATTACAGGAACAAACTTTTTACAGTTGGTTGTTCATAATGCTTATCAATCAACCGTTAAGTAACATTGGCACCTGCTTATCAACCACAGAGATGAATAATGGAAACAAGATATATGTGCCTACCCATGGATAAAACACAATCAAGTAGTAAACTTCCCATCATTTATATATCAAGATTGACTATGCTTCCATGCATGTTCACCACTCACTGCATTCCCCTCAATCTCCCAGCCACTCTCCTCTGCACTCATGAACTAACAGCTTACCTACCCACTCAACCAGTCCAATCCACTGGACCACCATCCCCCACCTACATTTAGCAAGACATCTGCTCCTGTCGCTCTATCATACTATAACCTCTCATCACCTGGCATAAAACCACCTCCCTCAACACTACTCATTTGAAGAGTTTTATCTTGTGAGTTACCTGGCAACCTCACTAGTGTTGGCGCCATGAAAAAAGCAACCAGTACTCTGTGAAGTGGTTAGTGTTAGGAAGGGTATCCAGCCATAGAAACCATGCCAAAGCAGACATTGGAGATTAGCTCAGTCTTCTGGTTTGCCAGCTCTAGTCAAACCATCCGATCCATGCCAGCATGGAAAACAGACATTAAGTGATGATGATTTCTCATTTAGTCAGGAGGGAAGGCAGTGACCATGACACTTTACAGGACCTCCAAGACTGGTGGGAAAATATAGTTCAAATGCTTGCAACTGTTAGACTCCACTAAAGACACCGAAGGTGCCATGTGGTGCTGTTAAACCAGGTGATGGATTAAGTCCACCACCCAAGTAAGCCATGGTGGGATTTGAACTCAGAAACAAGAATCTAATTCTGTTATTTCCAGTTTAATAATATCCTTTTAATAAATTTGTAGTGGAAATATTTACCCACATTGTGCTTATCTGAAAATGATATCAAAAACTTTCAAACATTACCTGTACACAGTGAAGAAAACCCTCAGAACCCGTGGAAGAGGAGACCCAGGAAGACAGAGATATCAAAAGGATTAAGCAGTAACATCATCATCAGTTAACAGCGGTTGTTCTTGCTGGCATGGGTTGGGCAGTTTGACAAGGGCTGGCAAGCTAGAAGACTGTAACAGACTCTAGTCTGATTTGACATGGTTTCTATGGTTGGATGCCCTTCCTAATGCCAACCATTCCGAGAATGTGATGGGTGCATTTATGTGCCACCAGTATCTGCCACAACTGCAATTTTACCACCACAACTGTGATTATACACACACGCACACACATACAAATACATATATACACACATATATAAACACATACATATATACATGTACATGCATCCTTTAGATAATTTCTCTGATAACATCAAATTCATTACAACCTTATTACTAGCTACTATATAAAAGCTCCTATGTTACCCACTCTCTTTTCCCCAAAACAATATTTACAACAGAAGTAAATATACATTTGACTGACAGAAATTAACAACTGAAACATCTTATTACTTACAGCTTCTTTGTTTTTGATATGAAATTCATGTTCAGGAACCCACATAGATTTTTTATTTTTCAGTTGACCAGAATAACTGGAATAAAAATTAAAAAAATTTTAATTATCGCCTTCCTACATGGATCAAAATCCATTTCTCTCTCATACACTGCATTTTTGACATGGTTACTAGATAGATGCCCTTCCTATCTCGTACTTCTTTGCAGAGTGTACTCTTAGTGCATATTTATTTTGGCACCAGAACTAGAGAGGTTGCCTTGTCCATGGCAGGACAAAAGAATGCTCCTTAGTGTTGTCTCTATTGTTTTGTCATTAGTACACAAGGACTGTCTTATAGTGGTAGATAGAAGTGAGAGTAATAGAAGAAAATCAGAGCAAAAAAGGAGTGAAAAAGAGTGTTGAAAGAGGACAAGAGTGATAGGAGACTGATAGATAACTGCATGATGATTCACGGTAAGGTGATTGAATAAAAACAGTATGAGTGACATGATGGAGGAAGAGAGAACATGATAGAAGACAAACTTATGGAAGAAGGAGTATTGTAACTGAGAGAGGAGTGAGAATGATGGAAGTCAATGAATGATGGAAGAGGGGGTAATGTGAGAACGACAGACAGAAATGAAGATGGTGATAGTAAGAGAGTGATGAATCCCAACGAGTGATAAGGGAAGGAGTAATGGGGTGAAGAGAGAGAGCGAGTGATGGTAGCAATAAAGGAGAGTATGTAAGAGGGAGATAAATAGAAAGAGATCCAGTGGAATAATCAGGTGGTGTGAGAGAGAATAACAGTAGAGTGGAAGATTGATAGGAGAGGAGTGAACAATAATGAAAACAAGGTCTGGGGACCAGTGCATGGAGACTTCATATAAACATTGCTTAGGAGAGATGAAGGAGAGACAGAGAGAGATAGAGAGAGAGAAAGAGAGAGAGATAGAGAGAGAGAGAGAGAGAGAGAGAGAGAGAGAGTCAATTTGTAGGTATTATACACCTCAACCATCATATGATCATATGTAGTAACATTTGAGGAATAATTAACTATGAAAATAGAAAAAGACCCTATTAGAAATGGCTTTGATTAATGGTAACAAATGTAATTGAACCAATTTCTCTTTGTTAGTAAACAAAAAAAGAACATACTTTAATAAGAAAACTTTTCCCAATTTAAATAAATTTTGTCAAAAGAATGACATCATGTAAAAAAAAAATACTGTATTTACAGGTAAAAATCTGAAACAAAATTAATTATCTCTAATATGAAATGAGTTATTAATCAATATTACATGGTTAGTCGAACATTACTCCGTACAGAACATAGGACCAGTTTACCAGTTTCTTGGCACATATATTCCTCCCTGGACAGGACACTGGTCCGTCACTAATCTGATGAAGGGTGTACAGCAAGTATTTATCTAATGAAGTTGTGGGTTATCATTAATGTAACAACAAGATCTAAATCAATGTTTTGATTTAAATATAAATAAATGATGGAAGGCGTTTTCAGATGGTGTGGTATTCTACAATGGTGGATAGTACAATACAGAGCAAGTTGGTAAGAAAATGGTGGAGTTATTTTAGTGCAATAAAAAAAAATAATCTCACCCCATAGCAAGTGCATAAATGTCCGGACGCTTCTCTTTTTCTTCTTGTCGAATTCTGTTCACTCTTCGCTCTAGTGCTTGACCAAACTGCATTACTCTTGGATAATATGGAAGAATCTAGAAACATTTCATGATAAGCATTTATTGGTATTTAAAAATCACAATTATACATTTCTTTGTTTGTTTCCTCGGAGAGAAAAGATTAGCAGAGTGAGGGATAAGATAGGATTTAATTTAAGTTTGTTGTGCAACTTAAAAGAAACTGAAGAGTAACATTAATTCAATGGAACAAAAATTAGGTAAAGATACGTATGAATGAGGAGAGTTGTGTGAAGTATCATTCCCTAACAGTGGAAGGAACCCGTGGAAGAGGGAGACCCAGGAAGACATGGGGTGAGGTGGTGAAGCATGACCTTCGAACGTTGGGCCTCACAGAGGCAATGACGAAAGACTGACACCTCTGGAGATATGCTGTGATTGAGAAGACCCGGCAAGGAAAGTGAGATCACAGCCGTAGCTTACACCAGTGTCGCACAACCAGCCCATTTAAAAAGTACTTTTGGATTGTCGGGCGACATGCTGTGCTTGAGGAGACCTACTGAGTCAAGTAAATTAATCAAAATCAAATCACATGGAAATTGTAGATGTGGCCGATACCAGTGCTGCGTGACTGGCTCCCATGCTGGTGGCACGCAATAAGCACCATTCATGCGTGGATCGTTACCAGTGCTGCCTGACTGACTCCCTGTGCCAGTGGCATGTAAAAAGCAACATCCGAACGTGGTTGATGCCAGCCCCCCCTGCCCAGATTGGCTCCTGTGCTGGTGGCATGTAAAAAGCACCATCCGATCATGGCTGATGCCAGTGTTGCCTGACTGGCTCCTGTGCTGGTGGCACGTAAAAAGCACCCACTACACTCTCGGAGTGGTTGGTGTTAGGAAGGGCATCCAGCTGTAGAAATATTGCCAGATCAGATTGGAGCCTAGCAAACTGTCTAACCCATGCCAGCATGGAAAATGGACGTTAAACGATGATGATGATGATGATGATGATGATACAAAAGGGAACAGGAGCAACTGATTAAAATATACCTACATATAATAATTTGTTAAAATGAAGAAATTTAATTTAATCATGCTTAAGTCAAGGAACATTTTTTTCACAGCAGTCTATTTCACTAAAAACACTGGAACCATTTCCTGACAGTGTTTCCTTCTAGGGAGCACATTAACCCTTTAGCATTTAAACTGACCATATCCAGCCAAAATATTCTGTTTTTATCCTCAAACTGGTAAAATCTGGCCTTTCATACCTACCCTACAGTGTCATTTTTAAAATAAACAACCACATCATTGGAATCTCAAAGCTATGAAATAATGCATGATTAATTTAATATTATGTGAATACACAAAGCATTACACTTGACAGAGCAATCTGAATGCTAAAGGGTTAAGTTGCAAAATAAGTGCTTTAACAAAATATTACTAAAAAAAATAAACATAAAACAAAACTTTTACTTCTAACAATAATCTTGCACTAACTAGATACAACAGAAATAGAGAAAACAATCTTTACAGAAAGCACTATCACCTTAAATTCCACAGTTTTTATAGTATTTTTATTGAGCACTCATGCATATACGATTTTTAAAAGTTTAAATTTAGCCAGTCCTAGTGCTTCTTGATATCATATATTCATCCAATGTATTAAGAATATCATATCTACCTCAGGTGTCTGGGTGACACCTGATGGATAATGTGTAAATAAAGCAGATATCTAGAAAAAATTTTCATTGTAATAATAATAATAATAATCCTGCAAAGCTAGATACAAACAAAACTAAATATTTACAAGTGTAACAATACAAAACCTTTGTGAGAATTATAAGAGAATTCCTGATTTGAATGTAGTTTCTTGATTCTAAGCAAGCCACCATAGCCTGAAAAGAAAGGATAATTTTGTGAGGCAATGATATGACATACAAAAAAAAAAAAGATATTTGAGATGAGATGTGTTAACAAACTTCAGATAAAATTTTTACAATATAAAGGTACAGTAAAGTATTTTAGGATAATTAGCACACAAACTACAGTTGAGTTTTAACCTGAAGCAATTTATCAAAGTTCAAGGTAAAGTAAATAAATTTGAAGCCTGAATTTTTTTTTTAATCCCAATTGCAGAGGATTATCTTCATAGTTTCATTATACTTAGAGGCTTTTTTTTTTTTAAACCTATACATGTGTGACAAAATGTTTACACGAAAAATCTTTTGTTTTTCTTTTCTATTCTTAATATGTTTGGAGTATCAAAGCTCATCTACGCATGGAATAACTCCACCGTTCTCAACTTCTAATTGAAGACAAAAACTAGACACTAGTTTATATTTTATGGTGACTGGATGGTTGCTAGTCACTGATACCTCCTGCCTTCTTTCCAATAAATAGCTAGCTTCTTAATGAAATGATAAGAACTTCAGAGTGGAGTCATCTTACCAAATTCATCACAAACAAAACAAAATCAAACTGACTCTCTTCAATATCTTTCATGTACTACATTCTCAGAGAATCCTAACTACTTCACCAGTCATTCTTAAGCACAATAATCCCTTGACTATTGCAGGTGTTATGTTCCAAAAACCCCCAAGATAGGTGAAAATCTACGAAATAGAAACAGTACTGTACTGCATCGTCATTATCATTTAACATCTGTCCTCCATGCTAGCATGTTTTTATTATTATTTCTATAATTTGTATGTATTTATTTTATCATAAATGCAAAACAACACCATAGGAGAGCTGACATAAGCTTAAATAATAAACTGCAATAGGTGAACCACGATATGGTAAGGGATAACAGTATTTCAATCCATCCACTATCATTATATTGTTATATCTGATTCCTTATTAAAGACTGGAAAATAGACATTCACAGGTCACTGTTATGAAAGATCAATTAAGACCTGTTGCTTGGCTCTGGCAGAAATCTTGGCTTCTTGAGAGGAGTTGTGAAAGATGTTCTAAATGCAATTATGTCAGCTTGTTGGCTGTTTATTTCTTGCAGTTTGTAGCATGATGACCATTTATATCACTGATGTAAAATGCATGGTATAAGAAGTTTGCTTCCTAGCTATATGGCTTTTGAGTCAGTCCCATTGTATGATACCTTGGACAATAGCCCTGAAGAGACCAAAGCCTTCGAAATGGATTTGGGAGACGGAAACTGCAAGATCCTGTTGTGTGTGTGCGTGTGTGCACACATGCATGCATGTGAGCAAGTATTGACATTGTGTGATAGTAGTAAATGAGTATGACTGTCATTTAAGCAGTGTAATACAGTTTTGATATTCTGTGAAAACATTAGCATGCTAGGAAACAGGTAAGGGTTGGCAACAGGAAAAGCATCTGACCATAGAAAATCTGCCTCAATAAACTGTCTGACCCATACAATCATGGATTGGACAGAGTTTATCAGGCAGAGTGGATGTTAAAAATGATTAGGATTTTCACTAATTAGGGAGGTGACAGCTTGGGATGACTCTTCATCTAAAACATTACTGAATATAGAGAAGAAAATCACAAGATAGCAATATATCTATTATTTTTTTTCTCCCAAAATAAATGGAAACAGCTTGCAGAAGAGGAAGATGTCATCATGATTTAATATCTGGCTTCAATTCTGGCATGGGTTGTGGAAAGAATTGGGGGATCTCCAGATAATGAACATAAACAAGAGAGATCATGAAGGACTGAGATGCATGATGAGAATGTGTGTTGTAGTAGGACCTATCAGATCTAGACCAATATGGAAAAAAAAAAAAAACAGGTGTAAATAATATGATGATGGTAGCAGTGGTGATTATGATGATGATGGTAATGATGCTGTTGTTGCTGATGATGATGCCAAACATATTTATCAGGAATATAACTGACTAAAATATATTTTCAAAATTAGTTTTATTATTGTTTTATACTCACTTTTGTTATTCGGAAATGCCATTTGTGACATACATGTCTGTAGTTTTCGTAATCCAGCTGATCAGCTTTGTTTATGTTATCTGATCCTTTACGGATTACACTGACAAAGCCAGGATAGTTAGCACATTCCTCAAAAAGGGGTTAAAAAAAGACAAAAAAAAAATGAATTTCAATTTTGTAAATGCAATATATTTCAACAGAAGCAAAAAGTTTTTTTAATGTATAAGTGGGTATACAGGTTGGAATTTGAACCTTGAAAAGAAAGAAAAAAAAAAGAGGTAAAACATCCAAAAACCAAGGGTCGTCTAAAACACCATGTATAAAATTTGAACCTTAACTTGCTGTAGTTTAGAGTGTCATGCATGGCGAAGGAGAATAGCATAAAACATTTGCATAGCACCTATGGTCCTACCACTAAATATTTGTGACTGAAACTTAACAGATATGTTTGGGAAGTTAGATTAATGGTAAGGTTATATTAAAATAAATATAATCTGGCACTCCAATACTTATGATGATGAGGATTTCAGTTGACCCTATCAACAAAACAGCTCATAAAATTAATGTGCAAATGATAGACACTGTACCTTTAAAGTAGTTAGTTCTCAAGGAGAGCCAGCATGATACAGAATGTGATAAGAGTGACCCTCTGATATACAGGTACTATTCATTTTTGCCAGCTAAGAGGACTAGAACAATGTGAAATAAAGTGTCTTGCTCAAGAACACGATGTACAGCTAGGAATAGAGCACATGGCCTTATAATCATGAACCAAATACCTTAACCACTAAGCCACACATCTTGACCAGAAAAAAGAAAAACAAAATAAGAAACCTGTCTAACGCACATTCAGATAGCAGCTGACGATACATCACGCACCTCCCAGCTACTGCATCAAGGGTGAAATATTCCCAGGATAGTCTTATGCAATAAGTATAGCTCAAAGCAAACATCTTAAAAGGAAATTCTGGGGTTGTCTTATATACCCTGTCTGCTTATACACCGATGTGTATGGTATTTACTGATATTTTAAATGGCTATTCCTGATATTTACAATAAATTTCTACTGCAGGTTACAAATAATTCTGATTACCGATATGGTGCAATGTGATTATCTACTGATCAGCTCTACTAAAAAAAGAGAAAGCTAATTAATTAAATAACACTTTGTAACACAATTTTTGTCCTTTCAGAGTAATTATTATTTTCTATTTGCTAACCCCCTAGAAAGTATGAAAAATGGCTAATATTTCCCTCAAACTTTGCTTTTATTGCATTTATTCAAACCCTAAAGAATCCCTCTCAATACATGGCTATGAAGCTCCCCCACTACTCCTGCTCATGACTGGAGATACACATATTGTCAGCCACTATGCTCAAATGGTCAAGGATAAGCAACTAACGAGCAAATCTCTGGTAACGAGCAGAATATTTGCTATAACGATATTTCTGCTTCAGCAACTCAGAACTGAATCTGTGAGATGTAATAGAAAATAGGTCAATTTCAAAACATTGATGCCCAGGACACAAAAGCAAAGTCTGAATGTCATTTCCTGTGATTTCTTGATAAAAGCAAATAGGAAATAACACTTAATGACCAAAAACAAAAAAAAAAATTTGTTACGCAGTGTAATTTAAAATTTCTTTCCAGCCATATTGTTTCTTAGTCCTGCTTAAAAGTTCATTCAAATTTTTTTTTTTAAATCAGAAATATTTCTCCTTTTTAAGTATTTTCCTAGAATCTAACAGGCTAGCACTTACTTTTTCATATGTGACTTTGTCGCTGTGCCATTTCATAATAGTTTCCAATGCGGCACATAGAAATCGTCCATAGCGGTGTGCTTCATTTTCTGTGCAGCTAGTTACAGTGTATGTGATGTCACAGAAAATCTGGCAATACAAACAAAACATTAGGTACATTAATAAGTATACAACAAAATGTAAGATACATTAATAAGATATGCTAATACTCGTCATTAGCCACATTAATAAGTATACAAGAAAATGTAAGAGTAAAGCAACTTTGACAATAACAGTAAAAGGTCCCTGAAGTTTTGAAATTCTTCAAAATATGGTAACTGATTATTAAAAAGTTACTAATTTATTACATACTGGTAAATTATAGGTGCAGGTGTGGCTGTGTGGTTAAGAAATCTGCATTGCAACCAAATAGTTGGGTTAGCAACAGGAAGAGTATGTGGTTGTAATAAACTCTATCCAACACCTCCAAGTACAGGAAAATGGACAATAAAATGATGGTGGTAGTGGTGGTGGTAAAATAAAATTCATTAATTATAACTTTTACAATGATTTCTCAGTAACTACTAGTAACTGAAAAGGCAAGTAAAGAATTTAAAACATATTTTTATGTAGAATCACAATTCAAAATTCGTGAAGGGATATTTTGGGTCATCCCATAAATAATGCAGTTTTTTTCAATTGTATGAACTAAAAGTTGGAGGGGGACAGGATAAACTATTTGCATCAACTTGCTATAAAAGCAGGTAGTAATTTTACCTTCTAATTCTTAGTGCATGTTTTGAAGAGTGTAGTTCGATTTTAACAGATATATTTTCAAAGCTATGATGGAAGTAGGGAGCATATTCGGTATATTTTGCTTTATGAGTTCAATAAAAGCAACAATGCAATGAAAAGTGCAAGGAATATTAATGCAGTATATGGGGATCAGGCAATAAGCGTAAGCCAGTGTCAACAGTAGTTCCAGAAATACTGAACCAGAAACTACAGCCTAGAAGAGCCTTTTCCTGGAAGATCTGTAGGGCTTGACAAGATCATCCTGCAAACCCTGGAACAAAATCCCATCGTAACTGTTGAGGAATTAGCAGAGAAGCTTGGATTTAGTCGTTTGACCATTCATCGACAACTGCATGCCATCAAAAAAGTCAGCAAATAGAGTCAATGGTTCCTCTCAAGCTTTTCAAGTCTAATCGCGTGCAAAGTGGATGCGTGCTCTTCTTTGCTGTCATGTCTCATGAATGAACCTTTTTTTTTTTGGACTGAATAGTGACTAGTGAAAAGAAATGGGTTCTCTACAAAAATGTCAAGCGCAGAAGACATTGGGTAGGGAAAGGAGAAACACCAGCACCCCAGGCTAAAGAAGGTCTTCATCCACGTAAGGTGTCGTTATCTGTTTGGTGGGATATGAAAGGTTTAGTCCACTTTGAACTTTTAAACCCAAACCAAACGATAACAAAGGAGATCTGCTGTGAGCAGATTGTGTGGCTTAAGTCAGCGCTAGAAGGAAAATGACCATCATTAGTTTCAAGATGAAAGGTATTCTTCTATCAGGATAATGCTTGGCCACACACAGCAAAGATGACATTCCAAAGGCTGGTGCAGTTTGTATGGGAAACGATGCCTCACTCACCATATTCGCAGGACATTGCTCCATCTAATTATCATTTATTCTGCAGTCTTCAAAATCATTTGGACAGAAAAAATATGCTGGCATAGGTCAGACGATAGCAATATTTGAAGTCAGCGCATATTCAAGAGTGCAGCTCATCTAGACAGGCCAAAGAACTGCATCTTATGGCTTGGTTTCTATGGCAGGACACCCTTCCCAACCCCAGCCAGCTCCCACAATGTATATAGGTGGATACATGGCTATGTAGTTAAGCAGTTCACTTCTGAAACATATATCGTTTCAGGTTTAGTCTTGCTGCATAACATGTCTTTTGCAATAACCCTAGGCTGACCAATACCTTGTGAAGGAATCTGGTGAATGGAAACTGAAAGAAGCCCATGGTGTACATGTGAGAATGTTTACAATCTTCACAGAGTTACAGTTACAAGTGGTGACATCACTGTTTGTAGTTGGGCTGCAACTGGTTACATTTGTTGACATTTTCTATCAACAAATCACCCATTAGCTCTGCACTTTCAGATTCCCCTGGAACAAAAATATTCCTTACTTGACAAACAAGGGTTAGCAACAGGAAGAGCATCTAACTAAAAATATTGCTGCAAAAATCTTTCTAAATCATGCGTGCATGAAAAAAAAACAGATGTTAAATAAAATGAACAAACTAAGTGTTTTCTCACGGCATCAGCATAAGGGAGGTGTTATATCTTCAACAAGACTAAAGGGGTCAGTACATCTCTCTAAATTATATAAAATTGTGGGGAAGATGGTAGTAGTGGAGTTTGCTGTGACACCCTGCCACTATCATCTTTTCTTTCCAGCTAATCCCACCCACCCTTATATAGTGCAGAGTAGCCATGTATCTTCACTTTAGCAACTCAGTTATGCTTGTCCCTCTATCATACATAAGGTTTCTCAACACCGGTATAAAGCCACCTCCACCCCCATAATACTCTGCCCAAGAGGCTGAGGTGGGAGTCTCCTTTTCTTGTTCTTTTTCTGTCTTGCAAATTACTTAGCAACCTTACAAATGTTAGTTGTATGAAAACAAAAGTACCCAACACACACCGTAAAGTGGTTGCCAATATGAAGGGCATCAAGCTGTAGAAACCATGCCAAAGCAGACATTGGAGCAATGATGCATCCCTATAGATCACCAGATCCTGTCAAACTGTCCAACCCATGCCAGCACGGAAAACATATGTTAACTGATAATGAAGGTGAGAAAAGGCAACAAATTATTTTTAAGACAATCAGTGAATAGGTGACATTTTAGAAATATTAGAGGCAATATATTTTGTGTTTGAAACTGTAAGTGAAACAAGAGGAAAGAGAAAGGTACTCACTCTGTCACAGCATATCAAAGTTGAGAAATTTGGAGTCTTTTGTTCGTGTAGAATATAGATAAATTTGGCACAGTAAAGAGCATCACTGGCTGTAAGGCAGCAACGAGGGAATATACAAAGTTGAAGGAATTGGGTAATCATCTCATTCTTGGTAGATCCTTGAAAACATAGTAAATTTGAAGTCAGTGGAAGATCAACTTAAAAGGCTTCAAAGAATCAAACAATGCTTGCAATGAAACTGATTGGAGTGAAATGATGCAAGGAATGATGTAAATGAT
This sequence comes from Octopus bimaculoides, assembly GCF_046866305.1. NCBI lineage: Eukaryota > Metazoa > Mollusca > Cephalopoda > Octopoda > Octopodidae > Octopus > Octopus bimaculoides. Next base: position 37,342,742 of record NC_142940.1, read on the forward strand.
TTAAGAGTCAATCCATGAAAATGTTAACACACAGAAAAGGAAGAAGTTAAGAAACTACACCAGTAAAAATGGAAATGTCAGTTTTGAAAAAAAAAAATTGTAGACTGAGACGAAAGATTTTTATCAATATTAATAATAAAAATCTTTGCAAAGGAATTTAACTATGATGTTTTGATAGTTGGAATTGTTCTGAAAGATAATTTTTTGTGTTAGGGAAAGTTGTTTAGTCCCAGGTGAACCCTGATCAAAGTCATTCCAGTTGTGACCATTCCACTGATTTAAAAAGTATCTAGGACTATTATCTAAAGTGTCCTTCCAAGTAATTTTAAAGATGGATGTGAGGGAAATTTGATAATTATTTCTAGCAGGTAAGTGACCAAATAGAGCAGGGGAAGGGAACTTTTTTTTCTGTTTAACATCAAGAATGAAGTGCAAATGCATAACCTCCAGGGATGCATCTGTGTCAAGAAAAGCAACAAATCTTTAATTTAGAAAATTCAAAAATACACAACTTATATTAAATTACTGTTTAGGTTTTAAGAATTACACATTTTTTTTTCTATAAGAGCTTTTAGGAACTTCATTAGCAAGCAGTTTTCATTTTTGAATGTTGCTAATATTTTACCCAGAAACAAGTGTCTATCCCACACTTGACATAGAGGATTCCTCACTGACCAGTATTAGAGACTGTATTCCTTATAACAATGATACTTACTACACAAGAACCAAGAGTCCTTATCATGTTTCAACCGAGCCATAACTCTCTGCACATGATCTGATTGCTTCTTTTCTTCATCCATGAGTTTTTCAATCAATGAAGTACACCTTTCTTTATCTTTTTTCTTTTTACTTTGTGGCTAAAAAAAAAAAAAAAAAAAAAAAAAAGACAATAAATCAAATAACCAAAATATGACTTCATTTATTTTTAAAAATGCATAATTTTTTTTTTTTTCCCAGTTTGGTTTCTTAGCCTTTACATTTCACCTGAATGATAGATCAATAAAAAAACCTTTATTGTGTATACAGGGTCATGGTTATGAAGAGAGATGAAGGTTCTTAGAATTTGCAACACCAACTTCAGGGAACTTCAGGAAAACTGCACACCACTTGATCCTGTGCAACTCAGGTAAACATGCAAGACAATTAGGCTTCACACTCATCAGGAAATGAGATTGACAGATCTTAGTCAATACTAAATCACTGAAGAATATATTGCTCACCACAGGCCAGTGATTGGTGAAATAAGAAGAAAAAGACAAGCTCAAATTCACAAGACAATCTACAGAAGAAATTTATGGAAGCTGAAAAATTCCTTGGCCATATGTAGATTCAAAAGAAGCACTAACTATGGGTATGTCAAACAGGAGGAGGAAGAGACAGAAAGTTATAAGAGAGGGAATTATTGCATATATCTATCAGACAACCTGCTGTGGGCCACAGATGGAAAGTGACATGGTAGCAGAATGGTACAGCAGATAGAGCCACAAAAGGTAAGAAACAAGCCTGGAAAGAATGGTGATGGGGGGAAAAAGCAAAGAATAATATCAGGCAGTCAGAAGAGAAGCAAGACGCAAGAGGTTTGTCAAGACTCTGTAATGTGACATGTTCCAGATTGCAAAGCTGTGTGTCAGTATGATAAAGGGCATCACAAATGAAGTTTGTGTATGTAATGGCAACAGTGCATTCACCATAACCAGTAGCAGAAACTCCTACAACTACAAGTGTTTTTCTGAATGAGAAGAATGCCCAGGAGATAGGAAGGTATTAACCACAGTAGACTTAACAGAGGAACTAGCTACTGAATTCATAGCTTAATAGCTGAAAGAGCCACTGGGGATATGAAGACAAAGAAAGCAGTCAGACCATCAGAAATAGTCATTGAGAAGCTAAAAATATCCTGTGAAATAAGACATAAGCCAGTCATTCACATAGCCAATTATATAAAACAGTCATTCCCAATGACTAGAGTAATGATAGTATCATCAACTGCTACTAGAGTAAAAGAGATGCTCATGAAAGAAGAAACTACAGAAACATCAAACTGATGGTCTTAATTAAGAAAGTAATAGAAGAGAGATAACTCAATTATTTCGAAAGAATTAACTTAGATTAGATACAGTTCAGGAGGTTTTCGGCTAGGACACAATAACACTGATGCCATCTTGTTCATGGGACAACTTATAGAAGATTTTAACAAAGAGTAAGCTAGAGCTGGAGGAGGATTTTGGTTGAATGCCACACACTGTAGTCTGGTGGTTGCTAAGGAAAATGTATAGATGAATGAAATGTGAGAACTGTGTTAGTCATTCATGTACAACAATATCATCAACAACATGAGTCAACTACAAGTTCAGTAAGTAGTTTGGTGTTCATCAGAATATAATTCTCAATGGCCTCTCCTCCCCTGAATTAGTCAAAGAATTAGGGAAGTCCAAATGTGAAAGTGTGGCGGTGCGTGGCTGAGTGGTTAGGGTGTCAGCACCATGATTGTAAGATTGTGGTTTCAATTCCTGGACCGGACGACGCGTTGTGTTCTTGAGCAAAACACTTCATTTCACGTTGCTCCAGTCCACTCAGCTGGCAAAAATGAGTAACGCTGTGATGGACTGGCGTCCTGTCCAGCTGGGGAACACATATGCCATTGAAACCGGGAAACTGGGCCCATGAGCCTGGCTAGGCTTTAAAAGGGCGTATTTATTTATTATTTAAATGTGAAAGTAAAGCCAAGAATCAAGAGATGTAAAAGAGGAACCTGACAAAAGATTTAGTTGGCAGGAAAGGAGACAGGACACTACTAGTGCCATCTGAAAATGTAGAAAAGGAGTGAGAAGGAACTGCATAAAATATAACCAATGTAAACTGGTGCACAAGAAGTGAACATGGGACCACAGGCAGGTTGAGAGTGAAGGAAGATTTTGTACATAACTGATGCACAGGAATAGTTAACAGTAAGAGCAGCCATGAAATAAATATTTCCAAATACCTGGAATTAGTTGATAGCTTTGATTAAACAATTCTGTATTTCTGAGACAAGGAATTTATATTATGTACACTATTTACAAAAGTCGGACGAGTGTCCTTGTCATAATCGTTGCTTTCATTGTTTTGGCTGGAAGAAGGCTGGAGTGCACAACAGCCGAAATGTAGTGAAAGCAGCAATCAAGATGAAGACACCAGTCTGACTAACGTAAATAGCTTCCATTATGTAGATGACCAGTGAAGGAAAGTGTTCTAAAAGCAATGAAACATGTGTAAGAAGACACATTTCATTGCTTTTGAGACTATTACCTCTGTTGGTAAGAAGGGTAATTCAATATTTAAGTGATGGGGAGAGTATATGACAAGTGTATAAAGTAAAATGTTGCAGGAGAACAAAGAAATGAACTCTGAATACAGAGGATGTGCTAAGACTACATGTTCTGTTGGATGTATAATGTTATGCGCATGAATGATGGGACACAAATATGTTCCTGCAATTTGAAGAGAGGTGCTAAATGCTTTCTGCCCATCTTTGATAAATGCACTTCAATATCATATACATGTTCTTGAATCTGATAATAATTAATAAATGGAAATCCACATACCAAGTCATTTTCATCAATGGCCACAATTTGTGCTCTTAATTGCTGGATCTGTTTCTCATAAGCTGTACATGGAACATGGAGATCATACATACAAAGGGCCCAGAAAGTAAAATAGAATGGTGTACTGAAAAGAAAAGAATTTCAGTTAGAACAATGGATATTTTATTTAGTACAATCAAATGGTCACCATTAAGTAACTAAAAAGAAAACATTAAATAAAAATAAAGTAAGCACTATGTGAGGTGTAGTAGTACAGCATGTCAAAAAACAAAATGTATTTTATCTTTTCTTTCTTTCATTCATTGGACTGTGGCCAAGCTGGGGCACCACTTTGAAGGGTTTAATCAAACATATCGATGCCAGTACTTATCTTTTAAGCCAGGTATTTATTCTATTGGTCTCTTCACAGAACTACTAAGTTACAGGAATGTAAACAAACCAATACTGATTGTCAAGTGGTAGTGGAGGATCAATTCTACTCACAAGGCTTTGGTTGGCCCAGAGCTATACAAGAGGACATTTGCCTCACAACGGGACTGAACCCAAGACCACATGGTTGAAAAGCAAGCTTCTCAACCATACAGCCTGTGTGTTAAATTTTTGCAATTACTTTGATTATTCAGAGAGAGAGAGAGTAAGCATTACATAAACATATTACAAATAGTGAGCAGTAGAAATTGCTTCAATAACTTGAAGAAAACAGCTATCCTTTCAACAATAACTACATGAAGGCAAATACAGAAATGTAACACTCTCTTATAAATCTTAGTAAAACATTCCAAAATACAGTATCTATTTTGGGATCATATAAAAATTATGTGGTGGTGGTGGTGGTGGTGGTGGTGGTGGTGGTGGTGATGATGGTGGTGATGATGATGATGATGATGATGATGATGATGATGATGATGATGATGATGATGATGATGATGATGAGGAGGAGGAGGAGGAGGAGGAGGAGGAGGAGGGGGACTGCTGCTGCCACTGCCTCCTTCTCCTGTACATCATTATCATCATCATCATTTTAATCAACTTACCTCAGATCATCCCAAACCTTAGCCGGATACAATGGACGAATCAACTCTATCACAGGTTCCATAACAAGGGAACTTGCTTCAACATATTTCTGAGTCTGTAAATAAAAAAAAAAAAAATTTTTTTTTTAAAGTTATTTCAGTTACTTTTGAACAAAATACCAATAAGCATTTTTATTTTATGCAGTGGATACATTATCAAATTCACATTGTTTTGGTACATTCTTTAGAGCAACAGTTTTACTGTTGGATGCTAATCACTATTGTGAGAGAAGCTTAATAACAGTGGGAGCATTACAAACATCAACATCATATATTTACCACTATTGTAGAAGGGGGTTGTTAAACGTACATATAATCAGCATTATTGATTACAACATCAGTGTAAAGTGATTGGTAACAACATATGTAACAAGTATTATAAATATCAACATCAAAAATTGATTTTACGACTATTTACAAGGCAATGTGTTATTTGAAGTAACTTAGCTATTTCTAAGAGGTTGATTCCAATTAATACATTGCAGTTCTTTGATAGAAATTATCTTTGAAGATACAAAAATTCAGCTCATAAACATTTTAAATATATATATATATATATATATACATCTTTTATCTTTTACTTGTTTTAGTCATTAGACTTGTGGCCATGCTTGGGCACCGCCTTGACAAATTTGTAGTTGAATGTATCAAGCCCTGCACTTATTTTTTTAAAGCTTGGTGCTTATTCTATCAGACTCTTTTGCCAAACCATCAAGTTACGGGGACATAAACACACAAGCACAGTTGTTAAGCAGTAGTGGGAAGGGCACACACAAACAAAGACACACACACACCAAATCCACTCAAGGCTTTGGTCAGCCCAAGGTTACAGCATAAGACACTTGCCCAAGGTGCCATGCAGTGGGACTCAACCTGGAACCATGTGGTTGGGAAGCAAGCGTCTTACCACAAAGCCATGCCTGACACACATACATACATGTTATGCATATACATAATTAGGGCAACATGGTGTTGACAATATACATTCCAACTGTTTGACAGGCAACAGAACACTACTGCTCTGTCACATGATCTGTTCAAATATTAAACGTATGTTCTGCATATCAAAAGATGAAGTAATAAACACCTACTTTTTGTTGACTGGAGAACTGTTTACTAGACTTTTCTGCTTTCTTCAACTCTTCAAATTTAGTCTAAAAAGAAAAGAAATATGTGTTTTTTAACAAAATAATTTAATTTGTAATACAAATTTGATTGCTGGTTTATCCATTTCAATTCAATCTATCTGTGTATTTGTAATTTCTGGCTCTATTCAATAGCTTGAAAGAAGGACACCATAAATAAAAAGATTACAAGACAACAAAGTCTTCCACAGTGCTCCTATAAACCAGCAGTTGTGAAACACTAAAAATTATACATAAATATCTAATCATTAAATAGATTTCAGTCACCAACTATTTATTGTGTGTATCCTGTTATTATACATTTACAGAAGGGTCCACCACATCCCTGCCTGTTGGTAAGAGGTGACCAGAAGGGTTGGTAACAGGAAGGGCATCTGAACATAAGACATTGCCTCACAAAAAAACAGACAAGCTGTACCAGTATGGAAAGGTGATCATGAAACACTGATGAATGTTGATCTAAAAGAGAAACCAAATATAATTGTCACTGTCGCCATCATCATATAAGAATTTTGTCATTAGAAGTATTTAGATCATGCTTCATTGTATTATATTCAATTAACTTTCAGTCCTTTTCTAATGATCCACCTCAGTCAAACTGATCCACTTTAGCTCTATAGAAATCTACTGTAGTTGATGACATACAAGACACACTTCTTTTTTTTTCAGTCAACCTACTCCAATTAGTGAAACTATGAGGTTCCTCCATGTATTGCAGCCTTGCATTGCACTCATCAAGACACTGCCAAGTAGTCCAATGTCTTCCTCAATGATTTTCTTGGGGATCAGGTTCAGGGTACTATAACAGAACACTTGCAGCAGCAGCTTCAGTGTCTCATTACATGTCAAGCAAGAGCTAGGCAACACTTTCTTAAGACAGTTGAAATATTTGGCAGATGCCCATATAAGATCTTGTTAATTGTGTGCAACTGCTATGAGATATTAAGGGCATTTTTAAAAAAACCCTCTCCTCAGCATAAAAAACCACCCTGGGTCCTATATGCGAAACTGAATCTCCCATAAGGCACTAAGATCGGGTTTTTTGTTGTTGTTGTTGTTGTTGTTGTTTTTTTTCCTGAATATGTGCTGCTGAAATTGGAGTGCATTTAAAATGCTCGTGCATCTTTTATGCCATCAAATACAGTACTTTACTGAAACATTTAATAAAACTGAAAGATAAAGAGCTGTCAGTAATCAGTAATTATAACAGACCTGGGCCAATGGCATATAGACTAAATTGATTTCATTAAGCAAGGAGATATTATCAGATGAATTGACTGTAGGCAGAGAAATTCTATAACAGAACTGTTAAACCAAATCAGAAAGGAATTGCAAAAATAGATATGATATGGTTATGATGGATACTTACATTGACTCTATATGAATATAATGGTCGACATAAAAAGAATGCAGCATCTTGAGGGACGTGATAAACACCAATTAATTCATTGATTGGTGGTAGACGCTTGATAAATTCTTCTGTACTTAGTTGCATTGATAAAAAGCTTCCAAACTGGACCAAAGTATCTTGGCACTGCATCAAAAAAAAATTGTCATACAAAATTAATGTTTATCAATTTCAAAACATATTCAGACTAGAGAGGAGAATCTGCACTTAGCTTAACAATATTTTTTTAAACATTAGAATCCTCACAAGGTAGTCATATTTAAAACTGATGTTTCTATAGGCTTTACCATGTTTCTTATATGGCTGAATTTTGCTGAACACTTTTGTTACCATATTTCTATTGACTTTGATTCTATTAACTTTGAAAATAATGGAGAATTTAGTGAAATAATTCTATCAATGTTTAGCACATAAATTAACATGAAATTTTGATGGAAAGTTTAAATTTCGATTACTTTAAAACAACAAGAGTTGGTATCATAGAACCAGTGGTGATCTCAGGCACTTTGATATAAATAGGGTTAATCTTAACTTGAAAACAAACATCTCTTACAAGAGCTACAAGTTAATTCTAAATACTAGTGATTGGTTCTCAACAGCTATTAAATGAAATGGTGAAAATATGAAGGTAATACATCAAAACAGGATGTGTAGAGGTGCAGGCATGGTTGTGTAAGATGCTTGCTTTCCAGCCACATGGTTTCAGGTTCAGTTCCACTGTGTGACACTTTGGGCCAAGAGTCTTCTGCTATAGCCTCAGGCCAACCAAAGCCTTGAGAGTAGAAAGAAACTGAAAAAAAGCCTGTGTGTTTACATCCCCGGAACTTAGCAGTTTGGCAAAAGACCGATAGAATAAGTAATGGGCTTTAAAAAAAAAGTAAATACTAAGGTTAATTCATTTGACTAAATATTCTTCACGGTGGTATCCCAGCCATAGTCTAATGACTAAAAGTAAAAGATAAAAGATGTTAAAATACCTGATCATATAATTTCCCAGTCAATTTTAAATGACGTTCGTTGCCTTCTTTATATATTACACCATCTCTTTGTTGGGCCATAAGTAAGCAAAGGGATAATGCAAGGTCGTGTTCTAGCAGGGCATCTTTTAATCGGGTTGAAGATTTCTTAGTATTCCGAACTTGAGCAAAATAGCCACCCTGTCAAATAAAAATTGTATGAAACTCAGTAAATACAGAAACAGGAAATTCTTTTATGAATCATAGTTTTAAAGAAATCCCCAACATCCTAAAGATTTTTCACTGTATCTTTTAATAAAATAAAGCAATAAATTAATACTCCTAACTTTAGATCTATGACATTAGCTCTGTGACATTACCTCTTGACGAAGTAGCTCTCCTCCGGACATAGCTTCAAGTTGGTCATCAGTGATTTCTTCAGATATTTCAATGCCAGCCATTTTCTGAACAATTTCTCGCAACAACAAGAGATCAAAACTATAAGGATATAAAAATACACATTTTAAAATAAAATGGTTAATGTATGAGAATTTAAATAATGTGATCTCAATCATTAGTTTAATAATAACAAGCTATAATTATGATCAAATAAATTAACTGAATAATAAGCAGCTAGCTGTTTCAAAAAAAATATCATCATTTAACGTCCACCTTCCATACTGGCATGGGTTGGATGGTTTGACAGGAACTGCATCAGACTCTATTGTGCGCTTTGGTATAGTTTCTACAGCTGGATGGCCTTCCTAGTGCCAACCATTTTCATTGCCATATTTCTGTTGAAATACACTGCTTTTGTTTTAAATAATTTTGGAAATTATAAGGTATTTAGTATGTAAATTAATATGAAATTTTAATGAAAGGCTTTAATTTAGATCACCTTAAAAGAGGAAGTTTGTATCATTGAACCAGTCTCAGGTAAGTTGGTACCAAAAAGGTTAATAGACCAAACAAGCAATGGATCAACAATAATCCCCCCAGTTGCCACTTTCCACTAACTCTCACTTTTAATCCAATAAATTAATCGCAGTTTTCATCATTCACCACAGATCTGTCTATTGTTTTGTATGCACCTATCTTTCTCTCCATTCTTTTTCATCTTGTGCTAACCAATCAATTAAAGGTAAGTTTTTTCACTTAAAAAAAAAAAAAAAAGAAAGCTTGATATTTATAGTAGGCTATTCATTCATTTCACTTATTCAGCCCGACATAGCCATTTTATTTCACTTTAGATTAATATCAAATTTTCAAAGAACAGTTTTAACCCTTTCACTGCAGAAAGCAGTTTTATATACCAATCTATTGTTTGCAATGGAATGTCATGTTTGAAACTTTTTTTCTGTTGAGATATGTCAAGTTTATTGAAGCAACAAGACTTGCAGAAAATACCAATTCTATTTTCTGATAGATATTTAACATCGTTACTGGAATAACCAGAAATTTATTTCACAGCTAAAGGAGTTAAGGATGTGAATAATAGTTACATTAACCAGTACATTACTATTATATAACTAGTACATTAACTATCATATAACATCCTACAGTCTAAACATTATTGTAAAAAATCTTTTCTGATAACTATAATAGAATATATTTCAAGATATTAGATTCTTGCTCAGAATTACCTTTTGCCAGCTTTGAGCTGATTGGCCACATATTGCATGAGACCTGCCAATTCTACAGGATATTTCCTACAAACGGAGCCAGCAAAGCTAGCCAAACCTGGAAAAGATAAAAGAGGACTTAACAACACCGAAAAGGAATCAAACAAAGTACTAAAATATTTACAAATTAGTCTTGTGAGCAGTTTGAACAGGAATTAGAATAAGCAACATATAGGATTAGGGAGTAAAATTATCTTCTAATGGTTAGATTAAATACACAATCTCATGAAATGTAAGCAAGAGTACCATCTGATTGAAATTTAACCCTTTAGCATTCGGATTACTGTCAAATGTAACATTTATTTATTCAATATTGTTTTGAATTAATTAATCATTCATTATCTTGTAGATTTTAGATTCCAGTGATGTGAATGTTTATTTTAAGAATGACATTGTGAAGTAGGTATGAGAGACCAGATCTGGCCAGTTTGAACATAAAACAAGTAGAATATTTAGGCCTGATAAGGCCAGCTTAAATGCTAAAGGCATTGTGAGAAGTTCTGATCTTTGTATAATAATTTATCAACATTCTCATTAATATGACTTTTTTTAAAATCAAAATTCACAAAAGAACAAAAAACAAATTTTTCTGAAAGATACATTTTTTTTCAAACTTCATCAGAATTTTTTAATATTTTGAATTATCAATCATCATCATCATCATCATCATCGTTTAACGTCCGCTTTCCATGCTAGCATGGGTTGGACGATTTGACTGAGGACTGGTGAAACCGGATGGCAACACCAGGCTCCAGTCTGATTTGGCAGAGTTTCTACAGCTGGATGCCCTTCCTAACGCCAACCACTCAGAGAGTGTAGTGGGTGCTTTTACGTGTCACCCGCACGAAAACGGCCACGCTCGAAATGGTGTCTTTTATGTGCCACCCGCACAAGCCAGTCCAGGGGCACTGGCAACGATCTCGCTCGAAAATCCTACAGGAGCCAGTCAGGCGGTACTGGCAACGGCCACGCTCAAAATGGTGCATCTCATGTGCCACCCGCACAAGAACCAGTCCAGGGGCACTGGCAACGATCTTACTTGGCTTGCCGGGTCTTCTCACGCACAGCCCATTTCCAAAATCTCAATTGTAACATCTAAGAATTTAATAAAAATGTAAAGTTATATCATATCAACTTTTAGACTGTAGGTGACCCTATATACCAGAGTTAAATGTGAAGTTATAATGTTCATGCTTTCCCAGATACATATGAATTGTAAATGAAATGTAATGCCTTCAACTGAGAATTGAACCAGAAATGGATTCAGGTCTGAGGACGTTAACTTCTTGCTCAAATGGTAAACTGTCACATGATGTAAATTATATAAATAATGAGATTTTAATATAATTTAATAATTACAATGAAAATGTAATAATTATGATAGAGAAAACAAAATTTACTTTGTAACCAAAGAGAAATATTTGTATCATCATGCTTGAGTCTTTCACGGTCTGGATTGGCAACAGCTTCAACAACAGAATCTTATGAGAGTTAAGGTTAACAGTGAATAAAAGACAACTCTTTCTGAATGAAAATAATTTACATTAAAAAAAAACAGCAAACCTTATTAAAATCATTTAGTGAAATGTAAAGGAGTATTAATATAATTAATATAGTTCAATCTACCATATTTTCTGGCATACAAGTTAACTATGTAGTGTAAATATTCAAGCATTGTCACTATCTTTCCAAATCCTGCTGCATTTCACAGACTTCTTGGTCCACCAAAGTTGTTTTGATGTACTATATGTTCACCTACTCTTTTTGGCTGTAAAAATTTGACTTGTATGCTGGAAAAAAATGGCAATTATCACTTTCTTTTCATTTGACACAAGAAAGATTATTTCGAGAAATATAGCCGACTGAATCAAGCGCGATATCTAAGAGAAATAAAAGACTAAGTAGACCACTTTGGAATTACCATAAAAACAAATGTAATTTAAGTACTTTTTTCGCAAAAACAGAAATAAACTTTAAGGGGTGCGTAAAGTACATGAGTAAATTGTTTCCAGAATTTTTTTAGAAATTTTTTTTTTTTGTTGGAAAATGATGTACAAATGTAAACATTTGTACAGGAAGTTGACTCATTCAATGTCAGAATAGGTTTTTACAGAAAAAATATAATGAAGTGACTTTTACTTATGCTGGACGGTATAATGCTTACTTTTTCTGTATAAATTTACTAAAACCATTAAATGGTTAACTACTTTTTGAAGTTTGACATTCATGCTGGTAATCACGGTCCGGGCCATATTTTACATTGCTTGGAGCTTCTACCTATCGCAATGGCACGAAGCAATTTCCTTAAATAGATCAGTTTTTCTCTGCTTGAAGAAGTCTAGCTTATGTTTGCCTCCAGGAAGCTATTGCTCACTTTCTCTGCGTTAGGACAATGAAATTCATGCTTTTTTTAACAATTTTTATCCTGAAAATCACATGTGCAAATTACACAGGTGCACAAATTACATGAGCTTTTACGGTATGTGTTTGGTAGGAATGGGAGAAATTTTGTAAATTTGAATATATAATTTCTTTCAGAGTAGCACAACACTGAACACAAAGTTTGAAATAGCAATCTCTGAAATTCAGCATCTTAATTATACTTCACTCAAGCTTCTTCTCATCTATACTTTACTCTTCACAAAATATCCTTTATCTTAACACTTCTCAGTGGTTTTTGTGAAAAGAATACTAGGATCCAGTGAGATGTGTCTTTTAAATAAAATTTGTTTAATAAAACGAATGTTATAACATCCCCCCAACACAATTTTTCTTTATTCTTTTCTTTAATAGTTTCAACTTGAGAGCTGCAGCCATGCATATATATATTCTTTCTTTAAAACAATTTTTTGCTTCATTTAACCTTATTTAAATTAGACTGGCATGAGTTGCCTGTAGGAGTGAATTGTACAAGTTTTTGTAAAAATGTATAAGAGTTCCATGACAAAATAAATTTGGGAACCACTGACCTATGTGACTACAATGCAAGACTATGATTAAAGAAGTTTATCATAAAACTGAACCTTTGTATTACATATTTTAGGCATTCACAATCAACTGACACTTATTTTTTCTTAAGTGGCAAGGATCGGCTGGCTTTGTTACAGTCCTTTCTCATCTAATACACATAATAAAAGAGAAAGTGCCAACCTCTGCTGTTGAGTATGACATGATATTTTTCTGAATACATACACTTACAAAAAAATGTATATAAATGAATATGTTAATGAGGTTAAAAGTTATCTTCAAATATTGAAAAAGGCAAGGATACAAGCTAGGACATCATAAGACAATGATGTTAAGTATTTCAATGAATCCACAACTGGCACAATAAAGTTGTCATATTTCTGAATTTGTGAAAGTACCTGGACAAAAATAGACAATAAAGAATATGCAAAGAATGGAATGTATTTAAGAGGATATGGTTTTTTATTTTTATCAACTTACTAATAGAAGAATCATTTCAAGATTAAAAGTTATTTACCACAAATATGAAGCTTTAGATATAAAAATTAAACTGTATAGTTTCCAGTGAGAAAACCTTGACATAAGAAACTGAAAAAAAATAAGGGTTACCTATATTCAATTTCCATCTACCTTAATATTTTGCTATGATTTAATAACCAGTTTCAAACAATATCTGTTTGTCCCTGCTGGCATGGGTTAAGCCATGTGTGACAAACAGTATACTATCAATTACTCCAGACTTTCATAGCCATTCTGAAACCTTCCTTGTACCAATAGAACAAGGTATGATTTTCACCCAGTTCTCCTTGTCCATTCATATTACAGTCATCTTACATACATTAAGTGGAGGCGCAATGGCCCAGTGGTTAGGGCAGGGGACTCGCGGTCATAGGATCGCAGTTTCGATTCCCAGACCGGGCGTTGTGAGTATTTATTGAGGCTCCAGCAGGGGATGGTGGTGAACCCTGCTGTACTCTTTCACCACAACTTTCTCTCACTCTTACTTCCTGTTTCTGTTGTGCCTGTGATTCAAAGGGTCAGCCTTGTCACACTGTGTCACGCTGAATATCCCCGAGAACTACGCTAAGGGTACACGTGTCTGTGGAGTGCTCAGCCACTTGCATGTTAATTTCACGAGCAGGCTGTTCCGTTGATCGGATCAACTGGAACCCTCGACGTCGTAAGCGACGGAGTGCCAACAACATACATTAAAGGCATCAGACTTTAATGACCAGCTGTTTTCTGGGAGGTCAGCATTACCCATTCAATGGCTCATGCTCATGTCCTTTTTTCCTCACTCTCCATAGCCCTTCTACATTCAATACCCATGTCTTCACACTATACAGCATCACAATGCTTATACATGTTCCATATAATCTCTCTTGTGTCTAGAGGTAGTAACACAGAAACCCTTTGTTAGAAACAGAGGCAAAGTTTCCTTACACTTCCTCCACTTCTTCCCAACTCTAGAGACCCAGGTATTAATTAGATCTCCTGGCTAACAGAAACTATTACTTCTCAGTTTACACTGGCAGTTTGAATTCTCTTATTTTGATGTGAACTTCGGTCTTTGCCATGTTGACATTTAGAATTTTTGATGCTAGACCAGACATGGGCTACCTTTTTTGAAAAGCAAGCCACATGAAAGCTCATCATCAGGTAGGCTACACTACTAAGAAAATTCAAGGTTATTTTAATAAACATTATAACCCTTGTGAAGTTTACCCATGGCTGCTCTGGATCATGGTTCCAGGTTTGGAACACTTGTTGTAACCCTTCAATAGATTCTGTTTCACCAACATACAAATCTTCCCAACAAGGACCAGTTAACATCAATGCTCAATTATTCAGTTACCAGAGTTGGTTCAGTCTCTTAGAAAGATACACAACTATGAGCTGCTTACTCAGATATATAATGCTTAACCTGCCAGGCAGAATCAGTCATTAGATTTGGCTGTCAAATAACTTATGAGATTGTTCTATGTCATAGTATTACATTAGTTTAGCACAAAATTCAAACTGAACTGAAAATTTACAGAAAAGAAATATATAATTGTGCAGAGAGATACTCAAAGTTACAATATGAGGTACACTATGTCATCAGATTATGCAGTATTTGCTGTTAGAACTGAGCTACTATCGGCAGATGGCCTATAACTCCAGAAAGTTTGCTGTCGACCCAGAAAGGATGAAAGTCAAAGTTGACCTTGGCAGAATTTGAACTCAGAACATAGTAGCAGATGAAATACCACAAAGCATTTCGCCCAGTGGACTAACAATTCTGCCAGCTAGCCGCCTTCATAATAATAATAATAATAATAATAATAATAATAATAATAATCTTTTCTACTATAGGCATAAAGCCTGAAATTTTGGGGGAGGAGGGTAGTCAATTACATTGACCCTAGTGTGTAACTGGTACTTATTTCATCAACCTCTAAAGAATGAAAGACAAAGTCAACCTCAGTGGAATTTGAATTCAGAACATAAATGCAGCATTTTGTCTGGATTGCTAATGATTCTGCCAGCTCACCGCCTTACAGTACTTTCCTAATAACCGTAATAACAGCAACAAAAAAGAGACCAAAGTACTTACATATTCAAAAAGAACACCAGGGTTACTGTGGCTGAGTTTACCCAATTGTCTTCCAGAAGGTTTTACATTTTCTTTTGAAAGTCGCCTATAAATAAAGAACGAAAAAATAAGTGAAAAAGAAATTAAGCTCTTAACATCATCATCATCATTTAACATCCACTATTCCATGTTTGGATGGAACTTGTTGAGACAGATTTTCTACAGCAAGATGCATTCCTGTTACCAACCCTCACTTGTTTCCAAGTAAGTTTCTCCCTATGGCCAGACATGTTTCCACAGATGATTGGAAACAAAGCAACCCTTTGCATAACAGTAACATTCATTTACAATTATCACATGACATCATGGTAAGGAGACAACACAAACACACATTTATACAATGTAGAGGCACATGGCTTAGTGGTTAGGGTGTTGGACTCATGATCATAAGATTGCGATTTTGATTCCTGGACCAGGTGATGCATTGTATTCCTGAGAAAAACTACTTCATTTCATGTTGCTCCAATCCACTTGGCTGTCAAAAGTGAGTAATCCTGCAACAGACCAGTGTCCCATCCAGGTGGGGAATATATACACACCAAAGAAACTGGGAAACCAGCCCT
Organism: Octopus bimaculoides; assembly: GCF_046866305.1. Taxonomy (NCBI): domain Eukaryota; kingdom Metazoa; phylum Mollusca; class Cephalopoda; order Octopoda; family Octopodidae; genus Octopus; species Octopus bimaculoides. The sequence goes on from NC_142940.1 coordinate 37,358,755, forward strand.
TTGAATCTATATGACTAAAGAAGGATGTTTATCCTTTATACATATCTTATCTTATACAATGGGCTACAGGATGAAATTTGTTAGAGAAGACTTTTAATAGGGTGTGAGAACATCAAGTGCTTAATATCAGTAACAAATTGTTCCAGCTGCACTACTGTCACAGCAATTGTTGACAACAAGTATCAATAAAGGTAAAAACTCCAATCAAACTGTTGCATTGCAAAACAGTCCCAACCTCATCATTTAACGTCTGCTTTCCATGCTGGCATGGGTTGGATGGTTTGATATGGAGCTGGCTAGCATGGAGCTGTCCAGACACCAGTGTGAAATATGGTTGTGATGCAACAATGCAACAATTACTGCGAGAAGGTAACATATATTACTAGTTGTATAGTCTTTAACCAACCTATATGAGCATGAACCAGTGAGGGAGCTTCCTTCAAATGGTAAAAAATAGCAGCCAAATCTCCTAAAAATCTTACCGTACCATCTTAAAAAGGATGGACACAGAGAATAATGTAATCCTTTGTCTCAAAGGAGAAGATGGTCATAGTTGGAATATTTTATCAATCTAGGCTGGCTTAATACTAAAAAATACCAGATACAAATAATAGATATGACGATGGTGGTGACAATGATAATTGAGAAAATTCAATCCCAATCTCCAGAAATCTTTATCCAAAAACATCACACAGTATTCAGCATCATCATCATAATGTTCCGAGTTCAAATTTCACTGAAGTCGACTTTGTCTTTCATCCTTTTGGGGGTCAATGAAATAAGTACCAGTTGAGCACTGGGGGTCGATGTAATCGACTTACGCCTTCCTCCAAAACTGCTGCAAAACTATGCAGCTTGCAACACTACGAACCCTGAGTGAGGTGGTTTTTATACAAAGCAATGAAGGGTTAAGTATAGAGAAGGGGTCAGAGAAGAACAGGTTTCTTACTATAGAGGAGCTACACTGCTATACACATTTCAAAGGGGGTGATCGGGATGGAGCAGAGAAGAGATTAAACAGTAATGATGAGGTGTCTTTGTGGACACTTAGGGTACAAGTGATCCGAAGTAAATTAGGGCAGAACTGAATGTGTTGGGGTGTCGGAGTTGGAAGAGTGTAAGGGAGAGTGAGAGATGGGAAGTGGGTGATGGGGGGAGAATATAATGAATGAAGAACAAATGTGAAGTGGATGATAAGTAGGTGACAACTGTCAAGACTGAATGAGATTGAGGTGTGTTGGATGTAGTGAATGGTGAATAGGAGTGATGAGTGATCAATGATGCATGGGGGTGAAGAGAAGTAGAACAATAATGATGATGAGTAAACAGAGGAAAGATGTGAGAGAGAAAGAGAGAGAAGAGTGGTTGGACTATGTATTTGTCATTAAACAAACTACATTTAACCTGGCTATGTCCAGCCTTTCACACTCACCCTGCAATGTCATTCTAAAAACAAAGATTCACATAATTGAAATCTTGAAGCTGCTGGACAACGTATAATTAATTCAAAACAGAGTAATCTGAAATGCTAGAGAGTCAAACTGGCCAAAAAAACAGATCTGGTCATTTTCATGAAAACAGAAGAAATTATCTGATCAAAAAAATTTACTTACTTCATAATATACTTGGCTCTTTCTAAACAGTTAACTTTGGCATGTATCATTTTTGCATGTAGAGTATATGTTTCATTTTTCCAGTGTCCATACAGACGGTATCTGAACAAAGATATTCCAACAGACAATCATTAAAGAAACATAATTTGGGTTTAATCATGAACCACTAATATATAACATTATCAATATAATTAATGATAGGCAAATCCTGAAGAATTAACCAAAATTTAAATTTTAAAGAACCATTTAGAAATTGATTCAAAATAACTGAATTCCACCCTGCCTAAAATTACAGCTCATTTGTTTTTACATTGATTTTTCCATGCTGGCACCAGTCAAATGAATATATTGTTGAGGCATTGTTCTACTTCTATTTTTCTGATATCAAAATTTCAGTTGTTGCTCATCATTGTCATAATTTAACATCTGTTTTCCATGCTGGCATAGGTTGGACAGTTTGACATGGAGTTGGCTAGCAGGGAGCTGTCCAGACTCCTGTGGCTTGGTTTCTATAACTGGATGCACTTCCTAACATCAACCACTTTACAGAGAGTACTGGGTGCTTTTTACACAGTACCATCACCAGTGCTTTTTACGTGTTACTAACACTAGTACTTTTCATGTGACACCAGCAAGAACACCATTGCTTTTATGTGGCACCTTGGTTTTAGGATATCAATTCTGTTGTGGTGAGCAGATCTTTTTGAGTACAGCAATATGCCTCATTCAATAAATTACAAGTTAGTATTTTTAGAAGGGACAGGCAATGGTGAAGTAGCACAAACATAGCTATGTGGTTCAGAAGTTTGTTCTCCAGCCACATGATTTCAGGTTCAATCCCACTGCATAGTACTTGGGGCAATTGTTTTCTGAGCTGACAAAACAAGTGAGTGGATTTGGTATATACATAGGTGTATAAAGTGTGCAAGTGTGTGTGTGTATGTTTGTGTCTCCTTTTCTTGACAGTGTGTAATAATTGTAAATGAGTGTCACTGTCATATAAGCAGTATAATTCATTTTCAATATTTTATGAAAACTTATCTCACCATGGGGAAATATAACCTTGCTTGGAAACAGGTGTGGGTTGGCAACAGGAAGGGCATCTGGCTATAGAAAATCTGCCACAATAAAACTAGGTGCAACCTATGCAAGCATGGAAAAGTGGCTATCAAAATGATGATGATTTTTAGAAGTAACTCTACTGCTTTACATCAATTTTGACTCTCAGAGCAAATGGCAATAATTTTCATTTATAAATTTTTAGCAATATACTACTGAAGACCAGCACTTTAATATCTGATTTTAAAACAGGAAGAAATCTTAGTTTTTGATTCATAAAAAAGAAAAAACTGGTGCCTCAGCATGGCCACAGCTCCTGAGCTGAAAATGGTTAAAGAGTATATACATTTCATTTATGAATTCATTAATTATAATAACAAAATTCAATAAACAGACAAATGTAATTATATAGCAAAATTAATTCATATAAATCTGATAATGACTAAAGAAAAAAAAAAGGGGCGAGGAAACAGTTTAATGAAATACAAAACTTACCTGAGTTCATAGGGGAATAGCTTAAGAAAACTCCACAGCTCTTCTGAGAGGCAACAGTTACAAGGAAGCAATGTCAAACTAGGTAGCAGCACTTCATCCAATATGGTTAGAAACCCATAAAATGTGATATCATCTTCTGGCTTAATTTTCCTTTCTTGACGCTGAAACCAGAAGGTTGATTGTCGTGTTAATTATGTGGGGTCAGAGAGAGAGTGTGTGTGTGTGTGTGTGAAAAAATAAAGAAAAACAAAAACAAAAGAGGGAGGGATGGACGGAGGGATGGGCAGTCGGACAGATAGATGGCTGATGTCAAGACATTGAGCTTTGTGAAGGAGATGACTAAGCTTAACTGCTTATGATAAATGGTAGTAGTGTGATGATGGTAATAGTGTTATCAAATTAATTTCTATTTATTAATAACTGAAATAGAAATATATAGGAGAGGAATAATTCATACTTTAATCATAAAACTTTTCCCAATTCGAATAAATTTCACCAAAAGAATGACATCATATGAAGCATGTGGACCAAGATAAGTCAACATTGGAAAAACATCTTCGTATAGTTTTAGGAAAGAACCAGCTCTTTCCAAATTTTGGATTTTGTCTTTCGATTTCCTTTTCAAAACTGCAGCAGGAAAACCAGTGTTTCTAAGAAGAAAATATTACAAAAAAATTATTAATTACAAGATGAAATTTCAAATTTCAGAGATTTGCATAGTCATGAATTCATTTTTAAAAAATCGTTCAACTACTTGGTTGTGTGGGAAAGAAAGGAATGAGCAAATAAAGACAAGTTGAGGGAATTCTCTTAAGGACAGGAGAACCCTCTAGTAAACAAATAGAGAGAACTTGCTAATCTTGCTGGAGACAAGATAACATCTCTAGTGCTGGTGCCACAATAAAGTGATTGGTGATAGGAAAAACTATGCCCAAACTAAAACCTGTTAACAAGACGTGATCCTTGACTCACTAAGAAGAGCAGTAACTTCAAACAAGGATTCGAACTGTGATGACCTCCCCTATCACTTATTCATAGCCATCACTCTCACGCATTCATGATCACCCATTTTCATAGTATCCATGATTCACCACCACATTAATTTTTATCTCTTCCACATATTACTGAGATCCAGCATTCTTTCACTTCCACTACTCACTCATCTATAAACCAATCTCTCCTCTAATATCACAATGCTCAGGTTATTTTTATTCATCTCCTTGTCACCACTCATAATATAACTATCTCTTCGGTTCTTTTATCATCCTCTTGGGCATGATGTTTCTATAGAATTCCCTACTACAATTCCACTCTTTTCTATCACCCTTTTGTCTGGGTATTCTTCCCACCTAGTTGTGTGAGAAAGAAAAAAAACTCAGGGAGAGAGAAAACTAAGAGAAGAGGGAGACATTCTTTCATCTTGCCAGGATGAGACAAACTTCTTTAGCGCAGGTGTCATGACAAAATGGAGACAACATAGAGTAGAGATGCCTCTTTAGTTTTGCTGGAAATAATGATGACGATGATAAGGTGGCCCTTTAGTGCTGGTGCTACAATAAAATGCATCCAGAACACACTGTAAATTAAGGCATCCAGCCTGGGAAACTGTAGCAAGACATAGTCCCCAACTCAAATTTAGGAGAACAATAACTCTTAATAATAACCAACTCAACTATGAAGGACTGTATAACCCATACTAGCATAGAAAAGCAGACATCTGATGTTATTGAGAACAAATCAATAACTTTGTAATATCAACTGATGAAGCAGTAACATAAATACAACTTACTCTTGAATAAGTTCAAATAAGGGAATGGATTATTCTTTTTCATTAACATATTTCTGTTACAATACACTAACTTTTTACACATTATTTTGAAAATACTGAAGAATTTATTAGAACTTTGTCATTATTAAGCTGGTATTTGGAACATAAATTAACATGAAATTTTGTTTTAGTTTAGAACACTTTGAAACAGTTGATATTTGAAATGTTGGTATTATAGAACCAGGGGCAGACTCATGCAAGTTGGTACTAAAATAGTTAAAGCACTCAATAATTGAACTGTAGGTTTATGAGATGAGAATGATAAATTGAAAGGCAGCAAGCTAGCAGAATTGTTACTGCAATGGATAAAATGCTTAGTGGCATTTCTTCCAGCTCTTTATGTTCTGAGTTTAAATGCTATCAAGATCAGCTTTGCTTTTCATCCTTTCAGGGCTGATAAAAATAAGTACCAGTGGAGCATTGGGGTTTATATAATCAACTTATTCCACCCCACAAAAAAATCTGATTGTCACATGCCAAAATTTGAAACCAATGATAACAAATTGATAACTAAAAGATAAATTAATGCATAGTGATTGAAGGAATAAAATAGACATAACTTACTCCCTGTATATAGGTTCAATTAGTGAATGGATTAAAGTACACAAGGCTTGAGCTGTTGGTTTATGAGATGTGACAAAGTAATCAGGGATTCTATCCATAATAGCTTTAGCATGTGGCCAATCTCCAACACTTAGCAAGGCTTTGCACAAGCCAAGTTTCTGATTGCTGTCTTGCTAAAAGAAATGAAACAAAACAAGAAATTAACATCAAATCAACAACAGAAACTATTATTAAATATAATAGAAAGGGATTTCTTTAAAATATAATTCCAAATTTCATACTTACTAGATTGATTTTAGCATCGTTATCATTTTCTTTGTCCTTCTCATTGGCCTTGTCTGACACACAAACTATACTAAGCTTGCGAGCTAGTTGCTTAGCCTCCAGTAAAATACGTTGGTGATACTCAACGATGCTCGTATCAGCAGGACATAACTGCAAAAGATGCGTTCAAATCAATCTATTATTTGCTGAATTTAAACATTTCAATAAAACACATAAAAAGTAATTTTGCTTCTTATTTTCTGTTTCTTATCAAAAATTACCAATATCATCATTCCATTTTAACATTTGCTTTTCCATGCTTGCATTGAGTTAAAGCTGAGGCAGATTTTTCTGTGGCTGGATGCTCTTCTTTTCACCAACCCTTACACATTTCTAAGTAAGGTAATATTTTCCCTAGTTCAGACATGTTTTCATGGAGGATTGCAAGCACCATTCATTCAACAGTGGCATCTGTTACAAGTATCTGGTGAAATCAAAACTGGCACTCTGCCGGTTATGATGGACAAGGATTCCAATCCAATCAGCAGAACAACCTGCAAGTGGCTGAGCACTCCACAGATACATGTACCCTTAACATACATCTCAGGGAGATTCAGCATGACACAGAGTGACAGGGCTTGTACAACTCATTTTTGCCAGCTGAGTGAACTAGAGTAACATGAAATAAAGTGTCTTGCTCAAGGACACAACACATCACCAGGAATTGAACTCACTTTACAATCTTAAGCCAAATACCCTAACCACTTAGCCATGCATCATCACAGTGAAATCAAGACAAGGATACCACAACACACAAATGTCTGCATGCAAGTATGTATCAGCATTGTTGTTTTAATGTCACCTTTGCATGGCTAAGATAGAATTCATTGAGTCGGATTTTCTATGGTCTGATGCTCTTCCTGTTGCCAGCCCTTACAGGTTTCCAAACAAGGTAATATTCTCTCTAGGTTTTCGTAGAAGATTGTACACACAAATTACATTCATCTACAATTACTACATAATGTCAAAACACACACACACAATAAGATTTATTTCAGTTTTTGTCTACCAAATTCACTCACAAGGCTTCAATCAGTGTGGGGTTAAAGTAGAAGACATTTGCCCAAAGTACTGTGCAGTGTGACTGAAACCACATAGTTGCAAAACAAACTTCTTAACCACACTGTTGTGCCTGTACCCTTTTATTGAAATTTTCAACAACCAATAAGATGAATAAAACAATTAAAAAATTGAAGAAAGTTGACCAATGTATAAAAAAAATATATATAGAACCATATGTGTGTGTATACATATATATATATTGATGTATTTTGGGATGGTATTTTTTTTTTTTTTGCCAAATAAACACATGCACTATATATTCAATCTTCACTCGTTTATTAATGTTCTTATTCTAACTCGTGTCCATTGTCCATCTTTCATCACACATCTGTGACCTCCTCAGTGACATCTTCCATCTGCATGTATGCTCTTGCTCTGCTTATTCCATTCTATTCTTCTAAGATGTATATCGTAATATGCGCATGCATCTGGGTTTGTGTGTGTGTCATTGCTCTTAGTAGTACTATGTCCCTCCCCTCAGCCCCATCCCCTACCCTATTGTCGATGCTGTTACCCTTGAATTCGACCTTACGTACTGTTCTTGTAACTCACTGTGTTTGTGTTTGTTTGCCCACACTGATGCTATCATGGTAGATGTTGTTGTTGCCATTGTTGCTGATATTGTTGCAGCTGCCAGTGAAGTTACCGCATGTGTGTTTGAGTGTATCAGTGCCCTTTATACAGTTAGTTTTTTCTTCACATAAGGAATCTGGCAATACAAGTTCATAACTGTGTGTGTGTGTGTGTGTGTGTGTGTGTGTGTACACACACACACACAGGTGCAGGTGTGGTAAGAAGTTTGCTTCCCAAACACATGGTCCCGGGTTCAGTCCTACTGCATGGCATCTTGGACAAGTGTCTTTTACTATAGCATCGGGCCAACCAAAACCTTGTGAGCAGATTTGGTAGACGGAAACTGAAAGAAGCCAATCGTATATGTATGTGTGTGTTTGTGCCCCACCACAGACTGACAACTGATGTTGGTGTGTTTATATCCCCATAACTTAGCAGTTCGGCAAAAAGGACTAGATAGAATAAGTACTAGGCTTGCAAAGAATAAGTCCTGGGGTTGATTTCTTCAACTAGAGGCAGTGCTCCAGCATGGCTGCAGTCAAATGACTGAAACAAGTAAAAAAAAATGAAGGAATATATATGTACTTACATGTGGATATAAGTCATCCAGTTCTATGAGGTTATGTTTTAATAAAAGTGCTGCAACTTTATACAAAGAATCTGGACTATCTTCAGCAGCAGACTGTAAAAATAAATAGTGACATTTTAAAACCATAACCAACACGTGTACTTTACACAACCACCCATTTCAAATACTTATAAACACTCAAGCCTGCTAGAAAAGCATCACGTCTCAAAAACAAAGCTTATGTTAGACAATGTAGTCTTGGATATACAAAGATATGAGATCGTCATGGGTGGAGCATGTTTGATCAGTGTCTGATCAGCCAAGGCTGACCTAGGGCTTAACAACAATAGCTAAAAAAATATTGATGTGATGATAGCCTCTAAATATTTCTTTTATGTTACCAAGGATTATCATTTAAAGTTAGACAATCCTTGATTTATTTAGTTAATTAATCAAATTTGACTTGTATAGAACCTTGAAGGGTTTCAATCAAACCAACTAACTCCAGTACTTACGTTGTTTTAAGTCTGGTACTTATTCTATCAGACCCTTTTACTGAACTACTAAGGATATAAACAAACCAACACCAGCTGTCAGTTAGTAGTAGGGAGATGACAGACACACACAAACAGACATTCTTCTACAGCTTCCATTTATGAGGCATTAGTCAACCTGAGGCTGTCAAGGTGTTGTGTAGTGGGACTGAACCCAAAACCACCACTTTGCAAAATGAGCTTCTTAATCATATATAAAAATATAGTTTCATAATTCTTCCATTTCTTGCTTTAAGAATCCAAGCCATTTGCAGAAACTAACACATGATTCTCATCAATATCTAAGTATACAAAAGTGAGGGATGGGAGCAAATTGACAGAATCACTAGACTGATGGACAAAATGTGTTTAGTTAGCTTCTGAGTTCAAATCCCACCAAAGTTGACTTTTGTCTATTAGCCTTTCAGGAATCAATAAAGACTGTAGCAGTAATAAACTGTGGTCAATATTAGTGAATATAAGGCTGCGAGCTGGCAGAATCGTTAGCAAGTCAGGCAAAATGCTTAGCAGTATTTCATCCATCTTTATGTTCTAAGTTCAAATTCTGCTTGGGCTGACCTTTGTCTTTCATCCTTTTGTGATCCATAAAATAAGTACCAGTTGAGCATTGGAGCCAATTTAATGAACTTAGCCTCCTCCTCTGAAATTGCTGGCCTTATGCCAAAATTTGAATCCAATATTAGAGAATATAAGGTGGTGAGATAGCAGAATCATTAGCACACTGGGCAAAAAATGCTTAACAGTATTTTGTCTGTCTTTATGTTCTGAGTTCGAATTCTGCCAGGGTTGACTTCACCTTTAATCTTTTCAGGGTTTATAAAATAAGTACTATTTGAGTACTGGGGTCAATGTAATCAACTTACCCATCTCACAAAATTGCTGGCCCTGTGCCAAAACTTGAAGCCAATATTAGTGAATATACAACCCCCTAAAATTTGAGCTACTGCACCTATGTTAGACACCAAATTTTTTGCAAACAAGAAAAGGATTGTGAATCTATATTACCTGATAAAAATGAAATTTGAACCCAAGTACATGACACAAAGTCCTCTGTTCACTCATGTACAGTTTAAACAAAGCAATGAAAAATTGTTCATTCTCAGGACGGCACTCAAACGATTCCAGCAGTATATCGAGCACTCTATTGGGGTCAAGATCAAAGCAACCTACAAAAGAAAGAATTTAAATACAATGAATAAAATAAAACTGTTTTTACAGACAAATGTCCACATCTTACTGATCACCACTCAAAGCAAAGTAGGAGTAGAACTTGTTTTATGTCAGGTAAACTGGAGCAAAGTTATCTAACATGCTCAAGAGCAGCGATTCTCAACCAGGGTCCACACAACAAAATAGTAAATTGGGGATCCACAATAGTATTTTAAGGGCCCCTGAAAGAAATTTTGTTTTTGGAATAGGTACTGGTATGTATTGCAAGAAACAGCTAGGTTTTTTCTCAAACATTTTACATAGTTCAACCTACACAAATTAATATGTGAAAATATCAAGAAATAACATTCTATAAATCTAGTTTTTAAACATCAAATGGTTGAGAACCACTGCTCAAGAGAATACCTCAGTGTAGTAAGGTTTAAATTCATCAATATGTAACTAATTTAAACAATGTTATTATTCACTGAAAGATACCAAAAGCACCTGGAAATAAACAAGTAACCATTATTTTTTACCCTCTATTTTTGATTTATCATCATCACATTTTAACGTCTACTTTTCCATACTTGCATGGGTCAAGCAAAATTCAGAGGAAAATTTTCTCTGGCCAGATGCCCTTCTTGTTGCCAGCACCCACCTGTATCCAACAAAATTAACACTTATTTCTATTCCTTTGTGCATGAACAGCACAAAGGCTGGACATGTGGACATGATTTTTTGAGAGAAGATTGCAAATGAATGAGGTTGCTTGTGTGACTGACATTCATTTACAACTAGCATGTAATGTCAAGATAAGGAAACACACACGTGTTGTGTGTGTGTGTGTGTGTGTGTGTGTGTGTGTGTGTGTGTATAGATATATACATATAAATAAAAAAAAAAAAAGGCATCCATGCCAGTGACATGCCAACGACACCCAGAGCAATTTGTGAAGTAGTTGACATTAGGAAGAGCATCCAGCCATAGAAACCAAGCCAAAACAGACCATGGAACCTGATGCAGCTCTCTGGCTTACTAGTTCCAGTTAAACCATCTTACCTTTGTTAGTATTAAAAAAAAAAAAGACAAAAAACAAAAATATATACACACATGCATGCATGCATACACGCACGCACACACATACACAATAATTTATATGCCACATGCCATGTGATCACATGACTGACTAGGCTATCAGATGTAATACATCACTGATCACAATGCACTTTTGCATTGTTTTAGCCTTCAAAAGACACCACCCTGCTGGCCAGGCAAGCATGCCAACAATTCCCATTGATCAAAAATAGGACTGGAGCAATGTGAAATGAAGTGTTATGCTCAAGAACACAATGTAATGCCCCATCAGGGAATTGAACCCACGATCTAGCAATCAAGAGTGCAACAGCTAAACCACTTGGTTTATAAAAATCAGTATCCTTTTAACTTCCCTCTTCCTTGCTGGCAGGGGTTAGATGGTTTGACAGAATTCCACATGACACAGAACTACATTGCGCTCCATTATCTGCTATGGCATTGCAATAAAGGTAGAATAATAGATGATTTCTGAAGATTACTACATAACACATAACACATGATAATCCAGTTTACCAACCTATCAATGACTTGATAGTTTCCAGTACTTGCAAATACCCAATACCATCTGACAGGTCTTGATTTAGTTCACTCATAAGTTTTGCATAACCTTCACTTTCTTCACGAAGTAAGTTGAATTTCTGTTGTTTGTAGCTGCAAATATACCAAACTAGATGTTACACACAGATGAAATATTGCAGAAGATAATGAAATAGAAATATGCTTCTGTGTAAGGTACAGGTGTAGTTCTGTTGTTTCCAGACTAGTTGCTACACACTACACACAGTTGAAACAATGCACAAAATTATTATTAAAATCTATTATATATACATATTTGTATTATTTTGGTCGAGTTAGTCTCTTGCAATTCTGAGTTCACCTGTGGGTGCACAGAGTCTTCAGGCAAGTTACTGAAAAATAATTGAATCTGCATATTTATATATAGGTTTTCTGTTACATGATGTGGTGGTGGTGAGAAAATATAACAAAAGGAAAAAAAAGAAAAACTTAGAAAAAAGAAAGAGGAAAAAATGGAAGTACCAGAAAAGAAAAGGAATAAAGAGGGAGTAAGAAGAAGAAAAGGAAATGAAGGGAGTGTTTTGATAGGGGAGAATGAAGTAAGGTATTAGAATGGTCAAAGACTGCAATAGAAAAATAGCAGATAAGCAAAGGAATGAACACTGAAACCAGTGATGTTTAAGAGTAGAAAAAGACAAATGAATAAAAAAAATAGAATAAATAAAAAATGACATACCAATTAAAATGAGTAGAAGGGGATATCAAGAACAAGGGTGTTGATTTAAAAGAATGATCAAAGAAGAGTAGGTAGCAATTGTGGTAACAGTGAATAAACAAGATTTAGAATGATACAAAAATATATACAAAATATAATGATAGAAAAATATTGTTGTTGGCACTCCGTCGCTTACGATGTCGAGGGTTCCAGTTGATCCGATCAACGGAACAGCCTGCTCGTGAAATTAACGTAAAAGTGGCTGAACATTCCACAGACACGTGTACCCTTAACGTAGTTCTCGGGGATATTCAGTGTGACAAGGCTGACCCTTTGAATTACAGGCACAACAGAAACAGGAAGTAAGAGTGAGAGAAAGTTGTGGTGAAAGAGTACAGCAAGGTTCGCCACCATCCCCTGCCGGAGCCTCGTGGAGCTTTAGGTGTTTTCACTTAATAAACACTCACAACATCCGGTCTGGGAATCGAAACCGCGATCCTATGACTGCGAGTCCACTGCCCTAACCACTAGGCCATTGCGCCTCCACAATAGAAAAATAGATATAAGGAATAAATGGAATCAGAAACAAAAATATACTTACTAGAGTTTTGTCTTGGTTTTAACATATTTTTGTTGGAAGAGCTGTTTAGATTGTATTAAACCCACACATTCTAAAGTCTCTTGGTCCAATCTCTCTTTCAAAACACAATCAGGGACAATACCCTAGAAAAAAAAAAAAAAGAAAAAAAGAAAAAATCAAGAAAGAAACCAAGTGAAAATTTCTAATCATAATGGCTTTTAATCGTTCTTTGAATTAATTTTCAGAAAGTTAATCAAATGAAATTATAACAAATTTCATAACAGAGTAGCATAGAGTAGTTTTTCTACCTGGCCAGCTCTTGTGAACCATCCTCCCCATGCATGCATGGAAGATGGACATTAAGTGATGATGGTGGTGATGACAATGATGATTATATTTTGTGGGAATTGTTAATGTCTAAGAAGAGTTAATAGGATTTGTGTTGGTGTGACAGCCCCTTCAAGAGACACAAAATATAACATTTAGTACTTGTCTGTAGGCATGAAACAGTGAAAGGTTGCTAAATACAGACCTGCTCTTCCAGGTTGGTTGTGGTGCAAAGAAGAGTTTAAGGCCCTGCTTTAAGAATACATTTCTTACTTAGAAAACATCAACAGAAATCAAAACAAAATAAGATATATGCCACCTTCGTGGTTGTTGACGTCCTCTGCTAAAGCTCATCTAGGGAGGCTGAGCAGCCAGTGACCTTAAAATACAAAGTCAACAGTGACTCTCACACAGGAGGAGTAGCATTCATGTTGTACTGACAGCCCTAATTGCCTGGGTACCAGTAGGACTAAGAATCATCTCAGCACCCTTCATGACAATGGACATTATACAAGCCTAACAATCAGGTCATCACCATCATCCTCATCATTTAATGTTTGTCACTCTGGAATGGGTTGGATGGTTTGACAGAATCCATTAAGATGGAGGACTGTACCAAACTCCAATGTCTGCTTTACAAAGGTTTCTACAGCTGAATACTCTAAATGCCAATGCCAACCACTTCATATAACCACACAGGTAGTGCTACAGGTGCAAGCATGGCTGTGTTGTTAAGAAGTTTACTTGACTGGAACCTGTAAGCTGGAGCACTGAACCAGGCACCAGTCTGATTTGGCATGGTTTCTATGGTTGGATGCCCTTCCTAACATCAACTACTCTGAGTGTAATGGGTGCTTTATACATGCCACTGGCACAGGTGCCATTTACATGACACTGCTAACAGCCATGACCATGATTTCATGGATGCCATTTACATGATACTGGCAATGGTCATGGCCACAGTTTCACTTGGCTTGATAGTCCTCTCAAGCACAGCATATCGACATGGTCTCAGTCACTTGTGAAGCCTGTGTGAAGCCCAACATTCAAAGATGCTTCACCACCTCGTCCCTCGCCTCTGAGGTTAATAGTCAGCAGAGTTCTTATCCTTATAAACAACTCATCTTGGACCTAAGGAACTTCATAAAACAGATGTATTAAGAAAACTTACCACCATGCCAGAAACCAATAGAAGAAACCGATCTCGCTGTTGTTTATCATCACTGCAACTTGATTCAACATCTACAAGGGAAGATACAAATTTATTGCATAAGGATAATCAAATATAGAATCACAGCATCATTTACATAGAATAACTTATAACATGAGAAACTAAAAATCTGTCTTGGTACAGCTGTGATAGGTGCAGGTAGGGCTGTGTGGATACAGAGTTCAGTTCAGTTCTACCTTCATGGTTTCAAGATTTGTTCTAGAATGTGGCATGTTGTCCAAGTGTCTTTTAGAATAGCTTCAGGCAACTCAATACCTTGCATGAAATCAGTTGGAGGAAACTATGTGGAAGCCTAGCATATATCTATGTACATGCGTGTATGTGTGGAGGGGGTGCATGCATGTGTGTAAAGTGCAGGCCCGGCTGTGTGGTTGAGACATTTACTTCCCAACAAAATAGTTTCAGGTTCAGTCCTACTGCATGGGACCTTGGGCAACTGACATCTACCATAGACCTGGAATGATCAAAGCCTTCTGAATGGATTTTGTTAACAGAAACTGAAAGAAGCCCATGTGGATGTGGATGTGTGTGTGCATTTGTGTCATTGACTTGACATCACATGATCACTCTAAACAGACATCACCATCATACAAGCAGTGCTCTTCATTTCCAATCTTTCATGAAAATATGTCTGGTCTTGCTTGAAAACAGGCAAGGTTGGTGACAGGAAAAGCATTCGGCCATGGAAAATCTACCTCCACAAATTCTGCCTGACCTATGCAAGTATGGGTATGTGGATACTGTAATGATGACGAAGGTAGTGGTAGTGTGTATATGTGTTTGTATTTGAGTAAGAATGTTTACCATATTTTCCGGCATACAAACTGATGTATTTAATATAAACATTTAAACACCATCTCTATCTTTCCAAATCCTGTTACATTTCACATCAAATTTTCGGTCCCTTTAAGTCATCTTGGTGTATATATCAATCTACTTTTTCTAACAGTGAATTTCAGTCTGAAAAATTTAACTTGTATGCAGGAAAATACAATACATCCTGCATGTCTTCACATGATAACATTTGCACCATAGCATGATTACAACTCCATAGCATGATTATATCTCTAAACAGCCATAGCATGATTACATCTCTAATACATCCTGTAGCTCTGTGCTTTCAACTTGAAGTGACTAGTGGAAGGAAAAATCCACAACTTAAAAAAATGTGGTGAGCGGCAGACAAGAAGGGGATCTGGACATAAAATACTGCTTTAACCCCTTTCATTACCAACCCAGCTGAAACCAGCTCTGGCTGAGTACAAATGTCTTGTTTTCATAAGTTTTGAATTAAAATCTTCCACCAAACCTTAGTCACAATTTATGTTCCTAACACTAGCTGAATGATAAGTTATTTTACTAAATTCTTTGTTATATTTAAAGCAATTGAAAGAAACAGAGAGCATCTCAAAATAAATACAGTAACAAAAGTAATAATAAATCTTTATCCAAACCACAAATGAATGTAACCACGAACAAACAATTAGCTATTCACCTGAACAGATTTAGTTTGAAGCAAAACCAAAGAAGAAACTAAGGAAGCTGATGGTAGGCATAGGAGTGGCTGTGTGGTAAGTAGCTTGCTTACCAACCACATGGTTCTGGGTTCAGTCCCACTGCATGACACTTTGGGCAAATGTCTTCTACTAAAATATCAGGCCGATCAAAACCTTGTGAGTGGATTTGGTAGACAGAAACTGAAAGAAGCCTGTTGTATATATGTATATGTATATATATATGTGTGTGTGTGTGTGTGTCTGGTTGTCCCCACAACATCGCTTGACACCCGAAGCTGGTGTGTTTACGTCCCCGTAACTTAGCGGTTCGGCAAAAGAGACTGATAGAATAAGTACTAGGTTTTCAAAGAATAAATCCTGGGGTCGATTTACTCGACTAAAGGTGATGCTCCAGCATGGCCGCAGTCAAATGACTGAAACAAGTAAAAGAGTAAAGAGTAATACAAGGAACCCCAAGATAATGTAGATAAGATGGTCTACAATGACATCATTTTTATAATCAGCCATCAATTATTAGTTTATTAGAGCCTACTTTACATGACACACTAAAAAATATATATGTGTGTGTTTGTGTCTTCTTGAATTGACATTGTGTAATAGCTGTAAATGATTGTCAGTCATGCAAGCAGTGTCATTCATTTCCAACATTCTCCAAGAAAATGCCTGGCCATGGGGAAATTATTGCCTTGCTTGGAAACAGGTGAGGGTTGGTGACAGGAAGGGCACCTGGCCATACAAAATCACCCTCAATAAACTCTGTCTAACCCATGCAAGCATGGAAAAGTGGACATCATCATAATTCTGGTGGTAGTGGTGGTGATGATTATGGTGATGGTAATGATGATGACAATGATGATTCGGTTTAGTGATTTTACCATTTTCTACAGCAGGAACATTCTTGTTTTGCAAAGGACTGCCAAGTTTAATGTTGATCTGATTCATCATCATCATTGTTTTAATGTCAACATTTCCAAGCATGCGTGGGTAAAATAAGAGTACACTGAGGCAAAGTACATTGGGTGCCCAGTGCTCTTTCTGTTGCCAACACTCCCTTGTTCCCAAGTGAGTAATCTCCCAGTCTATTTATGGAACAATAACAACTCGGACATGTATAGAACTGAAATTGAATGACTTCAAATGAATGAGCCTTTTCATCACAAAGATTGTACAATGTCAAGATATATCGGCCATGCTTTCACAGTGGACTGCAAGCGAAAAACACTATCAGCAGGCCATTGTTTACAATCAGTGAACACATGTGAAGATCAAAGAAATAGTAACTCACTCCCACAAACATACATCTTTTTACTCTTTTGTTTGTTTCACTCATTAGATTGCAGCCAGGTTGGGGCTTTGCCTTGAAGAATTTTTAGTCAAATGAATCATCATCATCATCATCGTCGTTTAACGTCTGCTTTCCATGCTAGCATGGGTTGGACGATTTGACTGAGGACTGGTGAAACCAGATGGCTACACCAGGCTCCAATCTGATTTGGCAGAGTTTCTACAGCTGGATGCCCTTCCTAACGCGAACCACTCAGAGGGTGCTTTTACGTGCCACTGGCACGAAGGCCAGTCAGGCGGTACTGGCAACGGCCACGCTCAAAATGGTGTATTTTATGTGCCACCCACACAAGAGCCAGTCCAGGGGCACTGGCAGGCCTTAGTATTTCCTTTTAAAGCCTGGTACTTATTCTATCATTCTCTATTGCCAAACTGCTAGGCTACGAGGATGTAAACACACTAACACCAGTTGTCAAGTGGTGGTGGTGGACAACCCCACCCCATACAAACAACAAACTTTTTAAAGTTTCCGTCTACCAAATCCACTCACAAGGCTTTGGTTGGCCCAAGACTATAGTAGAAGACACTTGCCCAAGGTGGCATGCAGCGGGACTGAACCAGGAACCTTATGGCTGGGAATCAAACTTTTTACCATATAGGCATGCCTGCATGTATAAATGTGTGTGTGTGTTTGTGGTGTAAATAAAAACAAACTTTTAGTTACTTCCTACCCAATACACTCGCAGTTTCTATGAACCTTGATCAAATGAAAAGATGAAATTTTACAGGAAATATTTTTTCCTTACCTATTATGCTGAGAATACTAGCAAGTAATGAAGGTAGCTCTTTGTGGAAATCCTAGAAAAAGAAAGATGAGATATTGACACATGAATATGACATCAGTCAGCAATAATAGTCTAACAACAGAACTTTACCAAACATTTCCTAAAATAAACTGTAGAAGCTATAACAATATTAGAGTTTGGTTAGATCCAAATCACTCCTGATGGAGTAGACCTATGATTAAAAGTGTTCCAGTTATAACCATCTCATGGAATTAACACTCCTCTTGTTAGATTTACAACTATTCAAGAGGAATGCTAACTGCTCTGATTTCACCAGTCTCAGACTAGACTGTGAAAGCTAGAGGCAAAGCCCCTTTCTTGAGATCAGACCTTTATAAATATATTTTGAAAATGAAAACATAACTTATTGAGTAAATTGAGGCAGGTTTTTCTAAAGCTGGATGCCCTTCCTGTTGCCAACCCTTACCTGTTTCCAAGCAAGGTAATATTTCCCCATGGCCAGATATGTCTTTGCAGAATAATGCTATTTTGAACTGGAATTGTTAATTCAATTCAGATACATCACAGAAAACCAAATTTACTACAGTATTTGTACCGACATGATATCTCTTACAAATATATAGTACTTAAAAACACAAATATATCAATAGTAGACAAAGCCCAAAGTGGCAGAAATGCTCATCTGACAATACTACCACTGCTACTAGACTATTTTCATCTGCAACTGATATATTTTTGCATTATCAAACTGTATGTCATATAAGAAATATTATCTCCAGATGAATACTAGAGTAAATATGGCCTTCAATGATGTATCTGCTTGAAGTATGATGCACAAGTTGGTATTTTAAATTAATACTGTTCTGTTATGCATAACAAATTCCAGTTCATTTTAATTATGCTTGAAAAATCTCTTTAAATATTCCAAACATGCTATATTGTATGGAATCTATGACATTTAATATAAGAACTTCTAAATTGGGTTCCAAGATATATTTGGTAATTCAGAGAGCTCATTATGGACGACCATATGTTTTTGGAATAAAAATATATACTAAATGTAAAGATGGCCTCCATAATCTGATTGGTAAAGCACAAAAACAAAAACAAAAGAGAAATATCATAGCAGGATAAAGTAAAAAAATAAACCAGAGAGAAATACTTGCCACTATTTCAGTAATTGTTGAAACAGCATGATCAGGTTTCATATGACCTCGCACAACACTGATAAACAAGTCGTACAAAGCTTTGTGGAATGGCAAATCTGAAGTTTCCAAACTTGAAACATTGCTAATCCCTTTGCAGAATTTGATGCTGTAAAAGATTTCAAAAAGATATTCATTACAATAGGCAGAAAACTACTGATATATTGATATGAAAATACATTTTTTTTTTTAGACAGATCAGATGTTTGAGTCTATTTCTATACAATGCATATGTGAGAGAAGTGAGTGGAGTACTTCCTAAATATTCCTTTAATTATTTTCTAATTCGCCTCAAGCTAATAAATTGCTTTTGGCAGTAATAACAAAGCTTCTAAATGATTCCCTTATGTGAAAACACACATTCTGAAGTGGAAGAATATTAATTTAATGATGACTGATATTCATTTAAAATACATATATCTACATAATTACACAAACAAACTGATGAAGAGATTTCCAGAGAACTGACCACATAAGGAGACCATAAAATATTAGAATTTTAAAATTAATAAAAGCAATTATGAATTTATTTTAAAGTTGATTAATGATGGGAAAACTGAGTACAAAGTCTATTAAATAGCTATCCTACTAAGTTGATATCATTTTTCATGTCTAATTTTCCAAGTTATCACAAGTATGATATTAAGAATTTTAAACATTTACATACAGTTAAAGGAAATGTCTTAAGAGCTAGGTGCCTTTCCAACTACAAACAGACCGGTCAATGATAGTAATATGCTTTATCAAAGCACCCAGTATGCTCTGTAAAGTGGTTGGCATTAGGAACAGCATCCAGCCATAGAAACCATACCAAAACTGAGATAGTGAAACAAGACATTGTTGTCCCAACCCATTACATTCTGCCAAACCATCCAAACCATGTTGGCACAGAAAGCAAAATGGTGGTGATGACATATATTGCTAGGGACTGCTACTTCCTGTCCAGATGCATTATGGTATATTTTATCTGGAGACTGGTTACCAGCCATTTGCAATTAACACAGACATTTACATTTGTGCTTTAAATACTGAAGTTGAACTGGCAACTGTCTCTTGTTACAACAATTTGCCTACAACCTGAAGAAAATATAACAATGGTCACATTATTCCAATGGCACTTTATTAGATACAGGAACAAGGTGGACAGGCTGGAAAACTGCCTTCCTTAAATTTTCTTCTTAAATTCCTAAACTACTCTGATTAGCAAAAACATTCTGCTAATTAACTTCATCTCACCTTTCATCTTCAAATATATTACAGATTGCTTCAAGTTAGTATCTTCAAATGCATTACATTAAAAAACAGAATACAATTATTGTGATGATTCTAATTTTTTGCAGTCACCAAAACAACCAGGTAAAGATATTGAATTTAATGTTATGTCATAATTCTACACCACCTCTTTATACACTGTAAATTTCAGGTTGTAACTGCTGATGGTTATTGAGAAGTATAGAGAAGTGTTATTTCCAATATCATGTCTGACCACATACCACAAAGACTCCTTGAGAACTCATCATTGAACCAGTTTGTTCAATCGCCCAAGTTTGTTCTTTGGAAGCTGTTCAAAGAAAAAGAATAACCAACAATCTTCCTTTTCTCTCAATGCTTTATCTGGAACTGCAGGAAAATGAAAGTCCAGCTCTGAGCAACCAGCACATTGCTGTCTTATGAGGAAACCACCTTAAAGACAAAGATGCTATTTTTCATTTGTCCAGAACAAAAGAAAAAAAAAATGAAACTTGCCACAACTGCAAAAAGGCTGGACATTTTTCTTAAGCATGTTTGTCAAAAAAAGCCACAGCATCAGCTCTTACAATTCTCACTAGAACAAAAGTTAAATCAAGGAAATACTCTTCAAAAAGCCACTATCACTGTATATACAAAGCTTAACTGAGAACACTACACATAATCCAGGTAGTGCTGCCAGTTGCATAAAGATGTTTTGCAAGAAATCTCCCACTTCCAACATATCAGCAATGTCTTCAAGTTGATCTGGAAACTCAATGTAAATAGACTGTTTCTTCATCTTTCTGTATTTCAAACACCTTAGGTGGGTCCTTCTTTATGAAAAGATGCACTTAAATATTTGCCCTAACTTGTGTTCCTCTATAAGTCTGGGATATCACTTCTTTAAATGACATAACTCTGTTACATCAGAGGATCGTTAATAGCTCTCACTGATGCTCGACTTTTTCCAATGTTGGTGACCCCCCACCCACCCTCATATTTCATCACAATGTTTTGAAACTAATTGCTGTTAAATGTTGCCTTTCTTCTACTTCATAAAATGTCAACAAGACTAAATGGCTTCTTGATGATTGTAATACTGAGCCCATCAACCTCTCCGTGGACAGTAAAAACATTAGTAGCAAGAAACAGTGGCAAACAGCACCTTGATAACAATTGTTTATAAACAAATTGTTGATACTATCTAAATATCTGTCCAGTCTCTACTACTGAAGATTTTGTGTGTTTTATTGCCTACAATAAAATCTACAGCACCAGACCAGAAAGCAGTTATTCCAGGCTGATGGACAATTATTCGAGTTTACAAGGTTTAGTGTGACTAATACTATAGATACCTTTTGAAGAATGGTGTATGGTATAATTACTGACAATGATATCAGAGAAGCTTACTGATATTGTCATTGGCAAAAAAAACTAATGAAGAACATGCTAGGAACTTTGCTAAATTTATTTCGGTTATTATGAATAATGACAAAATATTTTCTTCTCTGCCAAATCTCCATTTGTTATCTAGTTTACAAAATAGAAAATAATTCTTTGCAACCTGATCTGGAAAGATTGAAACACCTTGTTGATTACCTGACACCCGGCAATGCTAAATAAACAAACAGCAATTATTAGATTTGTTTAGTTACTACCTAAATGGAGTGTCTTATTTCTTGGAACTAATTCAACCGCCACTAAATCCTACTTTTCCATGTTCAAAACTTTGATAGTTAATGCTCCACTCTCACCTCAAGTTCCACTATGAGTTAAAAACTGATGTTTCTGAAACTACAGTCTTGGGTTTCCTTCCACAGTATAATAAACTTATTTTCTTCTTAAGAATTCTTTCTTGCTCTGAACAAAATCTCTCATCAAAGGAAGCTTTAGCTATCACAGAAAGTGATTGAAAATGGCAAATGTTTACACTTTTATATTACAAACTGATCAATGAGTTATCTCATTCATATTTAGTCACAAATGATAATTCTCTATTTTTGTGACAATTCTTCCTCTTATCATATAGAATTATTGCTTTACAATCTTTTATTTTTTACTTGTTTCAGTCACCAAACTGTAGCCATGTTGAAGAATTTTTAGTCAAATGAATCGACCCCAGTGTTTTTTTGTTTTGTTTTTAAAGCCTGGTACTTACTCTATTGGTCTCTTTTGCCCAACTGCTACATTATGGGGACATAAACACACCAACACCGGCTTTCAAGTAATGGTGGGAGACAAACACAGACACACACATGCAAAAATACACACACACACACATGGCTTTTTCAGTTTCCATCAACCAAATCCACTCACAAGGCTGGTCAGCCCAAGGCTATAATAGAAGACACTAGCCCAAGATGCCATGCAGTGGGACTGAACTCGGAACCATGTGATTTGGGAAGGAAGCTTCTTACCACACAAGGCCTGCACCTATATAAATGATGACATTCAATACATACCAAGCAAACATGACACAGCTGATGACAGATGTTATAATAAGATATTTCTCTGTAACATCTCCCTCAATCATAAATTTACATAATCTTTTCTGTCACCTTACGATGACTCAATTATGACACTATTTCAAATCTAAGAAAGTGCCATTTGTGGGGGGGGAAAGATTTTAAAGAAGTTGTGATGAATGCATTGCATAATGAGAATTGAAACCATGATTGTAACTTCTTCCTTGTGCCAAACTTATCAAGTTCACATAACCATCTGTGTCTTACTGACAACATCAAATGCCCTCTACTCTTCCTGTTAACAGTTTGTGGTTATTGATGAACACTAAAGGTTCCTGTACACCTATGCCTTTACATAAGATAGTTTCTACAGTAATTCTGTCTTCAAATACACTCTTCATATTTGTCAACTTCAATTCATTTAGACCAAGGATCCTGTAGCCATCTGTGTATCATGCGTAACCCTTTAACATTCAGATTATTCTGTAATACAAAACACTTATTGATTCACATTTTGAATTAATCTGGCATTATCTCTCTCATACCTTCAAGATTTTGATGATGATATTGTTTATTTTTACAATGATGACGTAGAGTATTTATTAGAGGCTGAATCTGACAGTTTTCAACGTAAAACAAGAATATTTGAGCCGGACATGGCCAGTTTAAATGCTAAATGGTTAATATAGAGGGACATTGCAAAAAACAAATTTGTGGCATTTGATTGGAGATAATACATCTGATAATAATACACCTGAGGTGTTTAAAAACACAGTATGTATGTATGTATATATATGTATGTGTGTATATATATATATATATATATATATACATACACACAGTAATACCTCACTTTACGAGGACCTGCTTTACAAGTTATTTTTTCAAGCATAAGATCCAAATTTTGAACGAAGTGCAGTTTCTACTATCATGACAAACGTTTCTGCGTTTTACTAAGAAATTTATAGAAAGCGTAAAAAAGCATCTAAGCAAACAACTCTAGACTTGTTTTTTAAAAAGAAATCTACAAGTTCATCTACAAATGCTTGTGAATCAGTGATCATGTCTACAAGTGATGGTGTGCATGAGTCTAGTGCAAGTGAAAGCGATTCAGAAAACAATTATGATAGTAATACTTTTTATTATAAATGATCTTGACATTTTTTTTTTACTTTACTTAAAATATTCTTTACATTCTACTGTTGCTTTATTGCCATTTATTTATGAGTACTATAAATTTTACAGGTAAAATATTTTTCTGGGAACAAATTACGATTTGTGCTGGTGGCATGTAAAAAGCACCATCTGAACATTGTCGATGCCAGCCCCTGCCCCAACTAGCTCCTGTGTTGGTGGCATGTAAAAGGCACCATTCAAACGTGGCCGATGCCAGTGCTGTCTGACTGGATCCCGTGCTGGTGGCACATAAAAAGCACCCACTACACTCTCGGAGTGGTTGGCGTTAGGAAGGGCATCCAGCTGTAGAAACATTGCCAGATAAAATTGGAGCTTGGTGCAGCTTCCCGGCTTGCCAGTCTCCAATCAAACTGTCCAACTTATGCCAGCATGGAAAGCAGACGTTAAACAATGATGACAATGCTACTATGGGAAATTATTGCTATCTTTACAAGTTTTCACTTTATGAGCAGTTTCCAGGAACAAATTAACTCATATACCAAGGCATTACTGTATGTGTGTGTGTGTGTGTGTGTGTGTGTGTGTGTGTGTGTGTGTGTGTGTGTATATATATATATATATATATATATATATATACACACAATATATGAGTATATGCATATATATGTACATGTATGTATATACCTTCATCCACATGTACACATAGATACATAACTGGGTACATGACGTGGAAAAAGAACATGGACAAAATGGTAAACAAGGTGCAACAAACAAGCAGGCCACATAGAAACACCCCCTTCATCAGCTGCCACCATTAAAACCCCGGCGTTTCGAAGAATTATATATTTACATATAGGAGGTAGACAAAAATGATCTGAGCAGTGGCTGGTGAGAATGCTTAGATGCATTTCTGCCTCAGTGAACATTGTCAGTAGCTTGTACTCAAAACCAACAACATGATAAAACAAAATCTGTTGCCACCAATATAGGAAAACAGTGAATAAATGATCACTGGAGTTTCGAATAGCTGTTAACTCTACTATTCTAAAATTATAGTGGAAACAGTTAAATAGGTAGTTTAAATGGAACTCTAAAAGAAAATACAACTTGATGTTTACTCAACAAAGTTACCAGGTAAAATAATAACAGAGTGATGGTTTAGAGGAAATACACCGTGAAATTAGATCCCTCCTTTGCATTGCAACAAACCTGACACCACATGAAAGACCATCTAACTTTCACTGTTGCTCAATGAGACTATCTTTTCCTGGTTGGGTGTCTAAGCCTGAGAAATTTGGCTTAGATGGTTCGAGCCTAACAATAATTAAGAATTAAAAGTTGATTGTATCAAACTCATCGACGCTACTTACTACTATGATTATATCAATAACTGAGATGGTCAAGTGGACAGTCACAGTTAAAGATAGTGCCCACCACCACTACTTCACCTAGAAGACTAAACTCCACAGGAAATCAATCAAACTCTGCTTTTACTGAAAAGCGTTCCAATTATTGAGTGTGATAATACTGACTTGTTCAACAGTTCAACCCAAGTAAGATCTAAGACCATTGATGGTGATCATGTCAATGATTACTGCAGTGAAATGCTGGGAAGCTGGGAGCCAGACTAGACATGTAAGTGGGAGCAGTCTGGTGCCATCACTCAAAATTAGAAGCAGTTTCAGTCCAAGGGCATTGTGGTGTATCTTAGGTGAAGGCTGGCACTCAGCCATTTACAATAAATGTGGATGATTACACTTGTGCTTCATGTACTTTAAGTTGAACATTTTGGCAGAATAAAACAATTGATTCTCAGCAACTACCTTTTCAACACAATGGGTCTGTGTATATCTATATAACAAAATACGGTGATATCTGTCACAGTATCAAATGTATAGTGATAGATACATAGCATGTATTTGCAGACAGGCATTCATGTGTATTTGTGAATATACACATATATATCAGCATATATATATATATATATATATATATATATATATATATATATAAGGATAAGATCGATATTTAAAATATTGATCCTATCCAAGTGGTCAGCATGGGAATAAAAACCATCAAAGGTAATAATTATTTAAAATTATAATACAGGGTATCAAGAGATACCACCACGCTGAAAAAATAGCAGTTGACTGCTATTTTTTCAGCGTGGTGGTATCTCTCGATACCCTGTATTATAATTTATATATATATATATATATATATATATATATATAAGCACATACATATATACATACACACACAAACAAATACACATGTACATCTGTATATACATCAATACAACCTGATACAGACATTTATGTATATTCACAAGTTTATTATTTTACTGGTTTTAATCATTGTACTGGTGGAGGAACATGGCCTAGTGGTAAGAGCGGTGGACTCATGGTTGAGGGATCACGGGTTTGGATCTCAGACTGGGTGATGTGCATGTTTATGCACGAAACACTTAAGCTTCATGCGACTTCAGCAGAAGGTAATGGCGGACTTCTGCTGACTCTTTTGCTACAACTTTCTCTCACTCTTTCCTCCTGCATCAAGCAGTTCACCTGTGAGGGACCAGCATCCCGTTCAGGTGGGGAACCTATACCAGTTGTCAAGCAGTGATAGGAGGACAAGCACAAACACAAAGACACACACTCTAGATATATACAAACATATATATACAACAGGCTTTTTTCAGTTTCTGTCTATCAAAACTAATCACAAGGCTTTGGTTGGCCCAAGGCTATAGTAGAAGACACTTGCCCAAGGCGCCACGCAATCTGGAACCATGTGGCTGGGAAAGAAGCTTCCTAAAGCCATGCCTGCACCTGTATACATATATATATATATATATATATATATATATATGAGAGAGAAAAGTTGGACTTAAGAAGCATCAGAGGTGGTGTGCAAGAGAGACGACTGCGCTGGAATGGTCATGTGTTGTGAATGGATGAGGACAGCTGTGTGAAAAAGTGTCACATCGTAGCAGTTGAGGGAACCTGTGGAAGAGGTAGACCCATGAAGACCTGGGATGAGTTGGTGAAGCACAACCTTCGAACACTGGGCTTCACCAAGGCAATGACTATTGACTGAGACCTTTGGAGATATGCTGTGCTTAAGAAGACCCGACTTGCAAGTGAGACCATAACCCGTGATGTATAACCAGCCCACTTATGAGTACCCTTCATTCATTGGACAATAAACTTTGCTTGCGAAGACCTATTGAGGCAAGTGAAATCAAAATCGGTGACGTGGCTGATGATAGTACCGCCTGATTGGCACTCGTGCCAGTGGAACATTAAAAGCACCATTCAAGCATGATTGTTGCCAGTGTTGCCTTACTGGCACTTGTGCTGGTGGAATGTGAAAAACAACATTCGAGTGTGGTCGTTGCTAGTGCTGCTGGACTGGCTCCCGTGCAGGTGGCACGCAAAAGAACCCACTACACTCTCGGGGTGGTTGGCATTAGGAAGGGCATCCAGCTGCAGAAACTTTGCCAGATCAGATTGGAGCCTAGTGCAGCCTTCTGGCTTGCCAGTCCTCAGTGAAACCGTCTAACCCATGCCAGCATGGAAAGCAGACACTAAACGACAATGATGATGATATATATATATATATATATACATAAACTTATCTAATAATTAAAAATACTCAAAGTGACATGTGTGACTTAAAGTACTTTAAGTAGTTGTGTCTTCAATTACTGAGGATCAAATTTATAAAAGACAAGACTGGCAATTACAGAGAAGTTCCAACCAGGAACATCAAAACAGTTGGTTAGAACTTGTTGAGAACTTACAGCTGTAGTCAACAGCTATCAGATAAAATTACTGGATATCCTGTCAGATTTCAAAACCATCATTTTAAAAATATTTATGACATCAGTAAAGACAAGTAGGAAATAGTCAGAATTTCTGTACCATACTCATCTCTTACTGATTTCGATCTTTGGACTGTGGCCATGCATGGGCACTGCCTCGAAGGATTTCATTGAACAAACTGGCCTCAACACTAATTTTCAAGCCTTGTACTAATTTTATTGGTTCCTCTTGCTGAACCACTAAGTAATGGAGACAAAGAAACCAACACTGGCTGTCAAGCAATGGTGGAGGATGAACACACACACACAACAGGCTTTTTCAATCTCCATGTACCAAGTTCAGTCACAAGGCTTTGGTCAGTCCACAGCTATAATGGAAGACACTTGCCCAAGGTGCCATGTAGTGGGACTATCTATGCCCAGGTCCACATGTTTAGGAAGCAAGTCTCTTACCAAAGAGCCACACCTGCACCTTGAGAAAGATGCCAAAATCAAGCACTTACGTAAGTCTTCAAGGTAAAGAGACGAGAAAACCAGGATCCTTTCCAAAGATCTGAGCCCTAAAAGATATCTAAAAATCATGATCATCATCACTTAACATCCACCTTCCATACTGGCATGGGTTTCAAATTTTGGCACAAGGCCAGCAATTTCAGGACAGGAAGTAAGTCAATTAGATCAACCTCAGTGCCCAATTGGTACTTAATTGACTGACCTCAAAAAGGTGAAAGGCAAAGTCGACCTCAGCAGAATTTGAACTCAGAAAGTAAAGACAGATGAAATACTAAGCATTTTGCCCAGTAGGCTAACAATTCTGCCAGTTTGCTGCCTTAAGATATTTAAAAGAAACAATAATAATAATAAATGTTAGCTGTATATGTGTTCTTCAAATTACTAAAGGGTATAAATTCTCAAAAGGGAAACTTATTTAAATTTCTAAGTTATAGTCTCATACCACGTCAGAGCTGATCAAACAGAATTATAATCCAAGTTGCCGCAGTTATAACTATCCTAGTTTACAGTTTAACTGGAACTACAGGGTGTCCCAAAAAGATGTACTCACTCTTTGACTTCCCAGTACTTCTGTATTTTGTGTTCAAGTAGATGTTTATTGAAAAATATACAATCCTAAAAAATTAAATTAAATTCGGGAAAATAAATTGTCGTAAAAACGATTATTTATTGTCATTTAGAATAATTTAATGTTCTCTCTCATTCCTGCATGTTCACAAATGTTCAAACTGCCTTCCTTCATTTTCCAAACAAAGCTGATAACGTCCAACAATGGATTCGACAACATTCCCAAACATTTCATTTGGAACTGCAAGACATTGTATTCGAATTTCATTTTTCAAATCATCAATTGTCACTGGTTTTACAGCATAAACCTTATCTTTGAGATGTCTCCATAAAAAAAAAATCCATTGGCGTGAGGTCTGGGGAACATGCAGGAAATTCAATGCTACCTCTCCTCGCAATCCATTTGTTTGGACTTGTTGCATCGAAGTAAGCCCATACATCACAAAAAACAATACATTAGTAATCATCTGTCAAAGAGTGAGTTCATCTTTTTTGGACACCCTGCATATAATCTAATGTTTACTTTTTTTTTTATTTTGCTGATTGAGATTTTGGCTGCTATTTCTAGCAAGTTGAACGACTCCATAGAGGCTCTTACATTGGATTTAGAAAAAAGTCTAGCTGAGGCACAGGTGTGGCTGTGTGGTAAGAAGTTTGCTTCCCAACTACATCATTCTGGGTTCAGACCCAGTGCATGGCACCTTGGGCAAGTGTCTTCTACTATAGCCTTGGGCTGACCAAAACCTTGTAAGAGGATTTGATAGACGGAAACTGACAGAACCCCGTCATGTATATGTATGTATGTATCTCTCTCTCTCTCTCTCTCTCTCTCTCTCTCTCTCTCTCTCTCTCTCTCTCTCTCTCTCTCTCTCTCTCTCTCTATATATATATATATATATATATATATATATTTTTATATATATATATATGTATACATACATATATATATGTGTGTATGCATGTGTGTATTTGTTCCCCCACCACCACTTGCTGGTATGTTTACATCCCTATCACTTAGCAGTTTGGCAAAAGAGATCAAGAGAATAAGTACCAGGCCTTACAAAAAAAATTAACGAGTACTAGAGTCGACAAGTTTGACTA
This sequence comes from Octopus bimaculoides, assembly GCF_046866305.1. Classification (NCBI taxonomy): domain Eukaryota; kingdom Metazoa; phylum Mollusca; class Cephalopoda; order Octopoda; family Octopodidae; genus Octopus; species Octopus bimaculoides. The sequence continues at coordinate 37,388,662 of NC_142940.1, forward strand.
AAAGTTTTCAAGGTGGTGCTCCAGCGCAGCCACAGTCCAATGACTGAAACGAGTAAAAGATAAAAGAAAGATGAAACCAGATACCTTCTTTGAGCGTGCATATATTATAGGCACAAGCATGGCTGTGTGGTTAGGAATCTCACTTTGCAACCATGTGGTTTCAGGTTCAGTCCCACCACATAGCACTTTAGCTAAGTGTCTTCTACTATAGCCCCACGCCAACCAATGCTTTGTGGGTGAATTTGGTAGACGGAAACTGTGGAAGCTTGACACACACACTCATACTGTAAAAACTCATGTAATTTGCGCAGGTGATTTTCAAGATAAAATTTGTTAAAAAAAGCTTCTACTCAAACAAAATTCATACCTAAATGTTTTCAGAATTGCTGATATGGCCAGGGGGAAAAGGTTTTCAATTTAATTGTATTTAGCATAATTTCACTTACTTATGATTAGATTTTATTAAATTTTCACTAAATAAAAATAATTTCTGTTTAACAGGTATCACATTGAAAGCTATTAAATTATGAAGTGTTTGTGTTGTTTATCATAAACTTTATTTCACATTTCTTGCCCACAAGAGATTATGTCCAATCTTTAGCATACTGCTGCATGTTTTCTCAAATCAGGATTACAGGAAAAGTTGTTGATAAGAATTACCAACAAAAACAAGGCTGATAAATACGCACAGGTATTGCAAATTAAGTTTAATTACCAATAAACATCAGCTTGGATGACACTTTACTCAACTGACAGAGGAAGGTGACCGATCAATCTGATTATGTAAACAAAATTCTTTTCCACCTATTCTTGTCAGAACCTTTGATACAGAGTACTGGAATTTTAATCCCTTTCACACTTATAAAATGTCAAGCAAACTTTAAAATTTGTCATTACCATTATTGTCAGTATGAGCAGAACTTATGAATCGTTTACTGCGAAGGAGAAATTAAATATGTGCTCCATTGCGATAGGTAGAAACTCCAAGCAATGTAGAATATGGCCCGGACCATGTTTACCAGCATGAATGTCAGACTTCAAGAACTAGTTAATCATTTAATGGCCTTAGTAAATTTATACAGAAAAAGTAAGCATTATACCGTCCAGCATAAATAAAAGTCAACTTCATTATACATATTTAAGCCATTATTTTTTCTGTAAAAACCTATTCTGACATTAAATGAGTCAACTTCTGGTATGAATTTTTGTATGTCTTTTTTCAACAAAAGAAATTCTGGAAACAATCTACTCATGTAATTTACACACACCCAAAAGTTAATTTTTATTTTTGTGAAAAAGTGCATAAATTACATGGCTTTTTGTGGTGTATATATATATATATATATATATATATATATATATATATATATATATATATAACAAAATACAGAGAAAATCACATCTTTATTGTAGGAGTCACCTTATAAAGCTGACAGTTGTTTCTATTGTATTAATGTGTATGTGTGTTACTTTCCCAATCCCATTACTTGACAATTGGTGTTGGTTTGTTTACATCCAAGTAACTTAGTAGTCAGTTCACCAAAAGAGACTGATAGAATAGACTTAAAAAATAAGAACTGGGCTCAATCTGTTCAACTTAAACTCTTCAAGGAAGCGACCCAGCATGGCCAAAGTACAATGACTGACACAAGTAAAAAGTTTAAAGGAACCACTCCTGTGTGATCTTGAACCAGCAACACTTTAATTTACTAGTAGTAGTAGTATTACTACTACTACGTTTTCTATTGCATGATGACCTTAAACTAATAAAACTGATTTAGGTAAACAGCAATTTAACATAACAGTTTAATGAGCCAATGAGAGAGAATGTCTACATGGTTACTCCAACTACTAGAAATAGCAGCTAAAACCTCTCTGAAATCATTCATACTCTGTCTTAATACATTTTGACACCAGCCCATGTGTGTGTGTGTTTATATATATTTTTTTATACCAAAGATTTGGCAAAAGAATATAGTATCTGTTAACAATCTTAGCAAAATACTCACATGAATAAACATATATATAGGATGTCCATAAATTACAGACGTCACTAAATATATTCCCAATGGTTGTTATATTTGTTTGATAACATAAGTTAGATAGGATGATGCCTATATTACATTAACCAATAATATATTGTGCATGTATAGTAATATTACTATCATGAAATTAGCATTAGCTTGTCTCACTCTTCCTCACGGAACTCCTAGGAACCTTTGGGTTCCAGGGAACCCCTGTTGAGAAATGCTGGAGTAAAGGGTAAAGACCCCCTTCAGTCATGAATGACCATGAAATTGCACCTAGGAAGTTCCCCTCTAAGATACAAGTCCGAGCAAATTTGTTTATGGAACACCAGCAGTCGTCCTTATATACCAGCTTCTCCTCTCCACGCCACTGATGGGAACGGTAAATGCCAATACAGCTTGGCACCAGTGACATCATAACTCATTTCTACAGCTGAGTGAACTGGAGTAACATGAAAACATGAAATAAAGTGTCTGCTCAAGAACACAACACAGTCCAGGAATCGAACTCACTACCTCATGATTTGTGAGCCAGATGCTCTAACCACTGAGCCATGCACCTTCATTTCAACAGGAATATGATAAAAGGATAAAAGAAAAAAAGGTCATGCTAGGCAACATAGTTGTGGATAAATAAGATGGGATAATTACAGAAGAAACACCTTTAATCATTTATCTACTCAATGAGGACAGACCTAAGACTGAATAACAATAACAGCAGCAGCCTGCCATTTTTATGGTATTTCTCAAAGATAACAATTGAAAGAAAATAGAACAAAATGTAATGAAATCGCCATTAAAAAGATGGTTGCTGAAAATAATTTTAGATACACAATTGTTTATAGTTTACATGTATTTTCGAAGAGCATTAGTAATAAATTGGTGATAATATCATTAATTCTAGGCATAAAGCCAGTTTTTGTAAATAGAACAGTACAATTGATTAGACTAATCCTACACGTTGCTGCTAATAATTGGCACTGAAAGCTGGTGCAAGTATATCAACTAATTAATTATAGATAGCACTGAAACAGAGATAGGATAAAACCTTTTTGCTAGTTTCATATCATCTTAAAGCATACAGAAACAAAAAATAGGTGAATGTCAAGATTTAGAGTTTTTTGATGACTAGAAACTAAAACAAAATAAATAGAAAAAAAGATAAATCCTTTGTTATTAAGAGATTTGAAATGGTCAAGTTGATAAAGCACTTAATTTGGGGGTTATTTGTATTGACAGGTCACGAGTTCAACAACCAAAGCTAGCATTTTGTTGTGTTTATGCTGAATAAGTAATTCTATGTACCTTGAACCATTTAACGGAATGGTGAAGAAAAAATTTTTTCATTGGCTGGTAGCAGGGTAAAGCCTTCCTATTCAATTTAAATCAGATATACCCAGCTGCAATATTCTAGTATATATATTATGTTCAAACTGGCCAGATCAAGCCTCTCACACCTACCCTCCATTGTCATTCTAAAAATAAGCAACCAATCATCAAAGTTTCAAAGCTACGAGATAATGAATGATTAATATGCGTTACATTTGACAAGTTAATTAATCTGAATGCTAAAGGGTTAAGGAGCAATTTACCTTTCCTCAGCCATATCCAGCCCAAATATTCTACTTGTTTTATGTTCAAACTGACCAGATCCAGTATCTCATACCTATCCTACAATGTTATTCTAAAAATAGACTATCATATCTTCAAAATCTCTAAGCTACAAAATAATACATAATTAATTTTTTCAAATGTGAATAAATAAGAAATACATTTGACAGAGTAATCTGAATGCTTGTTAAAATTGTCAAAACTTGTTTTAACATTCACTTTTCCCTGCTTGCAATCGGTCAAATGGAGTTTATCAAGGCAGATTTTTTATGGCTGGATGCCCTTCCTGTCAGGACCCTCACTTGTTTCTAAAGCAAGGTTTATATTTCTTCCACGTGGTTTTGCAGAATATTGAAAATAAACGAAACTGCTTGCATGAGAGTGACAATAACACAATGTCAAGAAAAGGAAACACAAACACACACATTCAACAGGCTTCTTTCAGTTTCCATCTACCAAATCCATTAACAAAGCTTTGGTCAACCTGGGGCAGCAGTAGAGGATGCCTGCTGTAGGACTGAACCCGAAACTGGTGGGGAAGGGTTATGAAGCAAGCTGCTTAACCCCGCTCCACACACACACTATATTGGTTTCAAATTCTGGCACAAGGCCAGCAGTTTTGGAGGAGGGGCTAAGTCAATTACATCAACCTCAGTGCTCAAAAGGTACTTATTTTATCAACCCAGAAATGATGAAATGCAAAGACAACCTCATCAGAATTTAAACTCAGAACATAAAGACGGACAAAATACCATTAAGCATTTTTCCTGATGTGCTAATGATTCTACCAGCTCGCGTTATATATATATATATATATATCATCATTTAACGTCCGCTTTCCATGCTGGCATGGGTTGGACGGTTTGACTGAGGACTGGTGAAACCGGATGGCAACACCAGGCTCCAATCTGATCTGGCAGAGTTTCTACAGCTGGATGCCCTTCCTAACGCCAACCACTCCGAGAGTGTAGTGGGTGCTTTTACGTGCCACCAGCACGAGGGCCAGTCAAGCGGTACTGGCAACGGCCATGTTCAAATGGTGTTTTTACGTGTCACCTGCACAGGAGCCAGTCCAGTGGCACTGGCAATGCCCTCGCTCGAATGCTGTCTTTCATGTACCACCGGCACAAGTGCCAGTAAGGCGACGCTGGTAACGATCATGCTCGAATGGTGCTTTTTATGTGCTACTGGCACGGTGGCCAGTCAGCAGCCCTGGCAATGATCACGCTTGGATGGTGCTCTTAGTGCTCCACTAGCACGGATGCCAGTCATGTGGTGCTGTCATTGAATTTGATTTCGATTTCACTTGCCTCAACAGGTCTTCGCAAGCAGAGTTTAGTGTCCAATGAAAGAAAGGTATGCATAAGTGGGCTGGTTACACCACTGGCTAGGCCATGGGTTACGGTCTCACTTGGCTTGTCAGGTCTTCTCAAACACATCATATTTCCAAAGGTCTCGGTCACTAGTCATTGCCTCAGTGAGGCCTAATGTTTGAAGGTTGTGCTTCACCACCTCATCCCAGGTCTTCCTAACAGCAAACACTAACATAATACCCCTCTGACACCAACCAACTAGAGACCACCTTGGTTTCTATAATACAAAATCTCCTATTTCAAAATGTTAATATTTAATTGAAGTCCAACCATCATGTTTTCAATTAAGAAATGTTTATTATAAATAATGGCAGATCTGTCATTATTAATTTGATTTCTGGAATATAGGTGGCAGAAGAATTACAGCGTGATGTGCTGCTTGACTGGTCCCCCCTCTCTCTCTCTCTTTATATATATATATATATATATATATATATATATATATGATGATGATGATCTTTTCTCCCGCCATGCCTCTGTCTACCCCCTCCATCCTCTCTCTCTCTCTCTCTCTCTCGTAGTTTTTCCTTAAGGTCTTCAGGTTCTGGCTATATATAAATGAGAAATCCATTCTAAATTATCTCGCTGACATACTACGACGAAATCTCCAAGATGCAGATAAGATAGAGATTTTTATTTATTTACGGCCTCAAACATCTCATACCTTCGCGCTTTAGTTTGCCCTCTATTATTTATCTTGTTTCTCTCCATGAAATTCAATTGAATTCAGTTGTCTTAAATTCATACTTATTCATTTTCTAAGCTTCCTAAATTCATGCTACGTTATATTCTATTCACCTAGAATTCATTGCTCTTTTAAAAATTACGATTTATGCATTGTTGTCTCTCAAATATTTAAAATCTACAATTAAGAGCCCTATCTACTCGCTGACGGTAACCCGCCCTCCCACCCCCTCCACCGGAAGTTCATTCCTCTGTCATCCTGTCAACCTCGGCTGTCTCCCGGAACCCATCTAGTGGCCTTGGCCATCCTCTCCCCTACCTTTGGGTAGCGCATTAAGTTTGAGAAATGTTTGCAGGTTGTAGGTACTGTTTTGCTTATGAATTCTTCCAATTGCAAGTTTTCTTTTCAGATACACGACACTGCTTTTCCCCTTCCCAGGCTACAGGCCCACACCCCCAACACCCATACTGTTAGGATTGGCACTCTCAACGTCGGCACGCTGAAAGGTAGATCTGGTGAAATTGTTGAGATGCTTGAACGGAGACGCGTAGATATGTGCTGCATCCAGGAAGTAAGATGGAGAGGAGGTTCTGCGAGGTTCCTCACAGGCAAAGAACACAGGTACAAGATTTTCTGGGCAGGGAACACTGACGGGGTCGGGGGCGTAGGAATACTTCTAGCGGAGAAATGGGTGGATAAGGTAATCGAGGTCGTTAGAGTAAGTGCCAGAGTACTTAAGATCAGACTAGTGCTTCATCATAGATTAGCTACTGTCATCTCAGCCTATGCACCTCAACCGGGGCTACCAGATGGTCTGAAAGACCAATTCTATGACACCCTCTTGCAAACTACCTCGTCGACGAGTGACAGGGACCTTCTCTTTGTGGCTGGAGACTTCAACGGTCATGTCGGACGTCGTGCTGGAGGCTTCCATGGCATACATGGAGGCTATGGCTTCGGTTCCCGCAACGAGGAGGGAACCAGACTGCTGGAGTTCTGTGATGCAACCGATCTTATGGTCTGCAATACCAACTTCAGGAAACCTGCCAGTCACCTACCGCTCCGGCAGACACTCTAGCCAAATCGACTACATCCTCGCCAGAAATAGGGAAAGAGGGCGGCTTATAAATGCCAAAACCTACCCTGGCGAAGAATGTACCCCACAACATAGATTAGCAGTTAGCGACTTTGGGATCAAGGCAAAATGGGTGCCCAGAATTAGACAGGCTTGGAGGAGAAGGGTGTGGAAGCTTAAAGACCCTGCAAACGGACAGAGACTTAGAGACAAGTTACTTGAAGCATTTAACGAAATAGAAGGGGATATAGCATCATACAACGTGGAAGACAATTGGAGATTTCTGCGGGACAACCTGTTGAAAGCCACCGACCAGATTTGTGGGTGGTGTAAGGTCCCCTCCCGACCCAGAGTAACGTGGTGGTGGAACAAGGAGGTAGACAGGGCTATTAGACAAAAGAAACAGGCTTGGAAGGACTGGAAGAACGGTGGTAGCAGGGAATTGTACCAATGTGCCAGAAGGGAGGCTAGGCGACAGGTTTATTTAGCCAGAGGGGAAGCAGATAAGGAAAGATTTGCCAATGTTCTGCGCCGTGAGGACCAAAGACTCGAGGTATTTCGGGTTGCAAGACAGTGTAGGAGAGAGAATAGTGATGTTGTAGGAGAGAAATGTGTTCGCATGGATGATGGTACGCTTGCATTAAATGAGGATGCAAAGAAAGAGGTCTGGAGATGCCACTACGATAGATTGCTTAATAAAGAGAATGAATGGGAGAAAGAGAGCCTGCCGTATGTCGACCCAATAGAGGGACCAGCTATCCGAGTTGATAGTACCAGGGTAGATAAAGCAATTAAGAGTATGAAGACCGGGAAAGCCCCCGGCCCATCAGGAATCACTGCAGAGATGCTCTAAATATCTGGCAGTGTTGGCTATAGCCTAGTCACCCGTATTACGAACCAGGTGATACACGAAGGAGTCATACCCAATGACTGGTGTAGCAGCATCATAGTCAACTGCTACAAAGGTAAAGGTGACGCTTTAGATACAAATAATTACAGAGGCATCAAGCTGTTAGATCAGGTTATGAAAGTTACAGAGAGGGTCATAGCCCAACTAATTAGGGAGCGAATCAATTTAGATGAGATGCAGTTTGGGTTCGTGCCAGGTAAAAGCACTACTGATGCCTTATTTCTAGTGAGACAGTTGCAGGAGAAATACCTAGCTAAGGATAAACCTCTGTACCTGGCTTTCGTTGACATGGAGAAAGCCTTTGACAGGGTCCCCCGATCCCTTATCTGGTGGTCAATGAGGAAACTTGGGATAGAAGAATGGTTAGTGAGAGCTGTGCGAGCCATGTACAGAGATGCTGCCAGTAAGGTGAGGGTTGGAAATGAGTACAGCAATGAATTCCGGGTAGAGGTAGGGGTCCACCAAGGTTCCGTCCTCAGCCCCCTCTTGTTTACCATAGTCCTCCAGGCAATCATAGAGGAGTTCAAGACAGGTTGCCCCTGGGAGCTCCTCTATGCTGATGACCTTGCCCTAATTGCGGAGTCACTATCAGAACTAGAGGAGAAGTTTCAGGTGTGGAAGCAAGGTCTAGAATTGAAGGGCCTTAGAGTCAACCTAGATAAAACCAAAATCCTAATAAGTAGGAAGGTAGATAAAACACAAACCCCTTCAGGTAGATGGCCCTGCTCAGTATGTAGAAAAGGAGTAGGTAGTAACTCTATAAGATGTACCCGGTGCAAGCAATGGACACATAAGAGGTGCAGCAACATCAAAGGCAGGTTAACTAGCAAGTTAGTTTTTGTTTGTGGCAGATGTTCAGGTGCAATAAAGACTGCAAACAAACAGGAAACAACTTCTATCTCATTCCAGGGTGAAAAACTAGAGGTAGTCGATAGCTTCCGCTATCTGGGCGACCAAGTTAGTAGTGGGGGTGGGTGCGCTGAAAGTGTAGCTGCTAGAATAAGAATAGCCTGGGCAAAGTTTAGAGAGCTCTTACCCCTGCTGGCGACAAAGGGACTCTCACTCAGAGTAAAAGGCAGACTGTATGACGCATGCGTACGAACAACCATGCTACATGGCAGTGAAACATGGGCTGTAACTGCTGAGGACATACGTAAGCTCGCAAGGAATGAAGCCAGTATGCTCCGTTGGATGTGTAATGTCAATGTGAATACCCGTCAGAGTGTAAGTATCTTGAGAGAAAAGCTGAACATTAGAAGCATCAGTTGTGGCGTGCAAGAGAGATGATTGCGCTGGTATGGACATGGGGTGAGAATGGAGGAGGATAGCTGCGTGAAAAAGTGCCACACCCTAACAGTTGAGGGAACCCGTGGAAGAGGTAGGCCCAGGAAGACCTGGGCTGAGGTGGTGAGGCAAGACCTTCGTACATTGGGCCTCACCGAGGCGATGACTACTGACCGAGACCTTTGGAAATGTGCTGTGCGTGAGAAGACCCGGCAAGCCAAGTAAGATCGTTGCCAGTGCCCCTGGACTGGTTCTTGTGCGGGTGGCACATGAGATGCACCATTTTGAGCGTGGCCGTTGCCAGTACCGCCTGACTGGCTCCTGTAGGATTTTCGAGCGAGATCGTTGCCAGTGCCCCTGGACTGGCTTGTGCGGGTGGCACATAAAAGACACCATTTCGAGCGTGGCCGTTTTCGTGCGGGTGACACGTAAAAGCACCCACTACACTCTCTGAGTGGTTGGCGTTAGGAAGGGCATCCAGCTGTAGAAACTCTGCCAAATCAGACTGGAGCCTGGTGTTGCCATCCGGTTTCACCAGTCCTCAGTCAAATCGTCCAACCCATGCTAGCATGGAAAGCGGACGTTAAACGATGATGATGATGATGATGATGATATATATATATATATATATATATATATATATATATATTCTTTTCTTTTATTTGTTTCAGTCATTTGACTGCAGCCATGCTGGAGCACCGCCTTTAGACAAATCGACCCTAGGACATATTCTTTGTAAGCCTAATACTTACTCTATTAGACCCTTTTGCCAAACCGCTAAGTTACGGAGATGTAAACATGCCAACATCGGTTGTCAAGCGATGGTGGGGTACAAACACAGACACACACACATATACGATGGGCTTCTTTCAGTTTCCATCTACCAAATCGCTGCACAAGGCTTTGGTTGACCCAAGGCTATAGTAGAAGACACTTGCTCAAGGTGCCACACAGTGGGACTGAACCTGGAATCATGTGGTTGGTAAGCAAGCTACTTACCACACAGCCACTCCTGCGTCTCTATATATATACATATATAATATAGTTTGGAATTTATTCAATCCTAAAAGCTGGTTATTTATTATCAAAGTTAATTGAAAGTGGTAGACAATGTATGTAATTAGATATATGGTCATGAAAGGGTTAAAAATAGCACAATTAAGGCTGTTTGCCTCCATTGTGTTTAATACAGCTAAAATTAAATTTATTTGTTGCACTATTTCCACATCAACATGTTTAATCAATAGTCCTTTCCCTTTATGAACTTGTATTTCATATCTATTCCTCTACTTAACTTTACATTAAGAGTGAGATGTACAATTTCCTGTAATTCAGACTGTCCCATGGTCCCAGCAGACAAAAGGGAAAGGCATTACCCTGGAGGGTAGCAAGGGAGTTATGCTGCAACAGCTACTTTGACTCACAGAGCTCACACTCGCATATAGCCATCTCCATTCCAAAAGCAGTGAGCAGGGATATGGTCTGGGGACTGAGAACACCAGAGGTCTTCACTGCCACAGGTTCAACCATAAACCTGTCAGAGGGCAACCGATACTTTGCCAGTTTGCTTTTCTCAGCCTGATGGGCAGCAGAACCTGGGCTGGTAGCTGAACATATCAAATTTCCATTGGAGAAGGTGTCACAGCATGTGAAATCCCAAATGAAAGGCCTACTGCCACGGAATGGGAAAATTGCCATACCATAAGGTCTTTTACTGTCCCTTCAGTCTAGATCTGATTGCTTGAGCAGGAAAGGGAAGCCTGTGCTGACTAGGCCATGCTTTATGATCTTGTTATGGGCTGCATGGCATGGAAGGTGACTAGCACTATGATGGCATAACAGTGAGTGGAGGCCAAAAAAAATCCACAGTGGATCTGTAGTGGCATTCATGAGGCTCACAGATCTGGAGGACATGCCTCGGGGAAATACTGATGTGCACACAGTGGCTATCAAGCCAGTTGTGAATGATGGCACTGTATTGAGCCAGGTCCTGCTGTGAGACTCAGCTAAAAATTAGGCATTGGTTATGTTTCAAATTCCATAACTGATTGATATTTTATAAACTAAAAATATACAATATTAAAACTGATGTCAAGAAATTTGATTCAACATGCACATGACTCATCATTTAATGTCTATGTTCCATGCTGGCATGGGTTGGACTGTTTGACAGGTTCCAACAGGGCTGAAAACTGTACTATACTTGGCATGATTTCTATGACTGGATGACCTTCTTAATGCCAACCACTTGAGTGCTTTTTCATGGCACCAGCATTAGTGAGGTCGTTATGTAGCCTGCAAGACTTGAAGATCCCATTTCAATAAATTGGATTACGACATGGAGTTTAAAGGGAAGGGTCCAGAACAAAAAAAAAAAAAAAAAATGAGTAGTACCTGTGTTTCAAAGAGCCAACCTTGTCACATTCTGTGTCACACCGAATCACTCTGGGAACTATACGACGGGAACACATATTTGTGGAATGCTCAGCCACCTCCACATTAATTTCACGATCAGGTTGTTCCATTGATCAGATCAGCTGCAGCCCTCATCATCGTAACTGATGGGGTGCCAGTCTAGTCAACTTGTTTTGTTACTAAGGGCATTAATTTGCAGCCCTTAGCTAACCCATAACTGTTTTCCAAGTAAAGAATTCTCTTTTATATCACTTGCCTTTGAAAGTGCAAAGCTACAAGGCAATTTGTTAACCTGGAATGTCTTTTGGTGTTAAGGTACAAAATGAGTATAAGAGAGAATGCTTCTAGTGGATCAGGGGAGAGAAGGAAAGGGTTGGTAATTTCGTAAGATTGTGAGAAGATAATAACAGATGGTTAGAGATGGGAGTAGAAGTGAACAAAATGAGTAAACAAAGGTGATGGGAAATATCAGTATGGGGGTGGGTGGGAGAGATAAAACTGGCTCAGAAAGGAGGAGAGATCAGAAAGTAGGATGACAATATACAAATATATATATATTGGTTTAAAATTTTGGCACAAGGTAGGCAATTTTAGGGGAGAGGTAAGTTGATTACATCAACCCCAGTGTTCAACTGGTACTTATTTTATTGACCCCTGAATGGATGAAAAGCAAAGTCAGCTGCCCCGGAAGATGGATATATATATTTTGAAGTGTAGATATGCTGTTCAAAACATTTCAATTTATGCTCAAGCAATCATTCTGGATTTGACATTCCCACTATCCATTGGATGTCTTAAAACTTATATTATTCTATTTTATAATTTGAACTAGCTTAAAAGCTGTACACTGGGCAGACGTTTCAGCTGGTTCCTGCAGAGTGCTAATTGGGCGTGTGACCCAAGACTAATGAAAACAATAATAAAGCATTTATTGGTCCCCTACCAATAAGGTATTACTTTAAATTCAGTTTAAATGAAGAACTTGTACGTTCACAAATTTTTAGAATTCTTTTAAAATTTGAATTTTCAGCTGTTAGCCTCTAACAAATTCTCATCCAGACTTGATCCCAATACTGGATGTTCAAGAATCAAATGAAGGGCAAATTTTCAATTCCAGGATCATCTTGATTACAAAAAGGTATAATAAAACTATGTAGAGCAAATTTAGACTGAGATACAGGGGTACAAAACAGACAGACAGATACAATTTTGTGTTTATTATTATAGACAGATATAAGATAGGTTTCAAATATCAACAATATATTCTAGTTTAGATCTGATATAAGTTTTGTACAAATGAAGTAAGAATTTTTGTTTTTTATTTCAGAACATTTTGAAAAGTATTGTGATCAGAAAAAAAACAAATCAGTTGTGGTGTGCAAGAGAGACGATTGCGCTGGTATGGACATGTGGTGAGAATGGACGAGGATAGCTGCGTGAAAAAGTGCCACACCCTAACAGTTGAAGGAACCCGTGGAAGAGGTAGGCCCAGGAAGACCTGGGCTGAGGTGGTGAGGCAAGACCTTCGAACATTGGGCCTCACCGAGGCGATGACTTCTGACCGAGACCTTTGGAAATGTGCTGTGCGTGAGAAGACCCAGCAAGCCAAGTGAGACCTAAATCCAAGGCCTCTGCCAGGGGTGTAGCCAGCCCACTTATGCATACCTTTCCTACATTGGACACTAAACTCCGCTTGCGAAGATTTGTTGAGGCAAGTGAAATCAAACTAAATTCGACGACTGGCACCCGTGCCAACGTCGTCTCCTTCATTGGACACGAAACTCAGCTTGCGAAGACTTATTGGGGCAAGCGAAAGTGAAATCGGGATAGCACCTGTGCCCAGCGTCGCCTTTCTGGCACTTGTGCCCCTGACATGTGTAAGGATTTTCGAGTGAGATCGTTGCCAGTGCCCGTGGACTGGCTCTTGTGCGGGTGGCACATAAAATACACCATTTTGAGCGTGGCCGTTGCCAGTACCGCCTGACTGGCCTTCGTGCAGGTGACACATAAAAGCACCCACTACACTCTCTGAGTGGTTGGCGTTAGGAAGGACATCCAGCTGTAGAAACTCTGCCAAATCAGATTGGAGCCTGGTGTTGCCATCCGGTTTCACCAGTCCTCAGTCAAATCGTTCAACCCATGCTAGCATGGAAAGCGGACATTAAACGATGATGATGATGATGATGATTGATGTAACATGACTGGATTTTTATTGTTCTTTATATCATTAAGTATTTTCATTAAATTTCTTTTAATAATTCTTATTAAAAGCCAAGAACGACACAAAAGAATGAAGGAATTGCTTTTAAATGAGTATTTTGTCTCATACTTTTAATTTTATTTTAGTAAGTTATATAATAGAAGTTAATAAGTTATCAATGATTCCATGAAGGGGGTCAATGATATAAGTTTACTAACACCAAACGTAAAGGAATGAAAATCAATCCCAAATAAGCATTTAAACCACAGTTCTTATTTCTGTTAACTGTTATGACATTGGCAATAGACCAAAACTGATCCATACATACACCATTACTGTTAAAACTCAACAGAGGTTTAACAAGAGACAAATCAAAAACAAAACCTGGAGGCAATCATCATCACCTGGTCGAGCTTGTTTGGATATTTTTAACTTGCACACACTATCCATTAGTCAGTCTTGCATTAGTTGAGGGAGGTCTTTGGGGAGGCATCCAGTGTCTCTGGTGAGTTGAGCTACATATGCTGTGCTCAGGCGACCTGCTCAAGTACAGGCATGCTTTGACATCCACTGCAGTAGATCATTTGCCAGCAATGTCCTACAAACCAATAACTGAGTAGATTAATCACTTTACAGAATTAATTCCTGACAAACAGTCCAGAGTCTATATTTTTGCATCTCCAAAGTAATCCATCATTTAATGTCCACTTTCCTGTGCTTGCATGGGTCAGACGGAATTTGTTGAGGCAGCTTCTCTATGGCTGGATTCCTTTCCTGTCACTAACGTCACTTATTTCCAAGTAAGGTAATATGTCCCCCCATGGCCAGACATGTTTTGCATGTCAGACTGGAAATGAACATCATTGTTTGTATAATGGAGATACTTGTTTACAACAATCACACAACGTCAAGAGTACTTGCACACACAATATATATCGTTGTTGTTTAACATTCGCTTTCCATGCTAGCATGGGTTGGACGATTTGACTGAGGACTGGTGAAACCAGATGGCTACACCAGGCTCCAATCTGATTTGGCAGAGTTTCTACAGCTGGATGCCCTTCCTAACGCCAATATATATACATATACACACACACACACACATTACATACATGACAGGCTTCTTTCATTTTCCACAAGGCTTTGATCAACCAGAGCTTTAGTAGTCCTACAGTAAAAGACACATGCCCAAACTGAATCTACTATCTATAAAATCCCTTATATCATTTTATAGCTTATATTCTACCTATCTACTAGAAAGCCAAGTCCTCAATTGAGTTTGAAGTTTACAAGTACAATGAAAAAAATGAAAACTCTATGGCTATCAAACTATATCCAACTTTATAAAAGTTAATATTCTTTCCTTCGGAAATCACTAAAACTGATATAAATGGTTGAAGAAATAATATAAATAAAAGAATGAGTCATCTACAATGTTTCGAGTCATCTACAATGTTTCAAGTCATCCTACAATTAATTAGTGTATTTATTCATGTATAAGTCACACTATTTTATACTTGATTTTAACTGGAAAAAAACTGGAGTGTGACTTATACAGGAGGCAAAACTAAAACTATGAAGGGGAAGAGATTGGGCATATCTACACAAGTACGCCCCGTCCCGACTTTGTTTCCTCATAACTTTCAGAGAAATGGATAGTTTTTAGTGATTTTTTTTACAAATAACTTTCAGGTAGTGTAGATTACCATTATATTAGAACACAAATAAAATCGTAGGGGATGCATACATATATCTCAATTTTCGAAATTTCATGTTTATAGATATATGCCATGCCTGTCTGTACGTATATGTGCAAGCCCACCATTTTTTTTTTTTTTTTACATTAAATTCCGATATAATCGTAATCTTCAGCATCTGAAAGGTATTCATAGGAAATTTCATAAAAAGATACCTATTTTCCTTATAGTTATAAGGAAACAAGGCACGAAAGTGTGAATTTTCCGAAATTCATCTCCCCACTCTTGGAAAAAATTTTCACAACAAATTCCGATGTAATCGGAAATACATCATCTGAAGCGGATTTGTAGAAAATTTCATTCAAAAATATCCATTTCTCTGGAAGTTATGAGGAAGCAAAGTCGGTAGAGGAGGGCACACTTGCTTAGGTATGCCAAAATTCGTACAAAGAGTTAACACTAAATTAGGGGTGCGACATATATACAAATACGATTATTTTGCAAATTATAAATGCAACGGTAAAAATTCGTTTTAACAGAGAGGCACACAAGGAAGATAAAAATGCAGTAAATCACACTTTTATATATTTTTTTTTATGATTAACACAAATGGGGAAGACAAAAGCTGGAGAAACCTGTTTACTGAATACACAGGTAGAAATAAAAGCTACAAACATTTAGTATATACACACACACACACATATATATATTTCGTTTTGGGATTTAGTTTGCAAAATTCTTTATGTGAGTTCGTGTGTTGAAGCATATTCTGTTGTGTCCAGGGAGAGTCATTCTCTTTTAGTGCCTTATTTAAATACACACCGGTAAAATTTCCACTCATTTACTTATCTAGTGGAAATTTTACCGGTGAGTGTGTGTGTTAAATTATAAGGCACTAAAAGAGAATGACTCTCCCCGGACACAACAGAATATGCTTCAACACACCAACTCACATAAAGAATTTTGCAAACTAAATCCCAAAACGAAATATATATGTGTAGATAGATAGATAGATAGATATGCTAAGAGATACAAATATTATATCTATATAAAATTCATTAACAGATAAAACAACCAGTCAACTGTATTCTAAATTATATATATATAAAACATCTATTAAATTTGGTGAGAATAATTCATGCTGACAAAAAGTAAGGAAATACTGTTATTGCAAAGTACTTTAAGTGAAAAGCGATAAAACATTGAAATGAGTACAATGGTTATAAATACACACACACGTGTATCTATCTATCTACCTATATAGATTCATATAGTGTATATGCACACACACAACTATATATACATATATATACATACACACTCCCTACTAACGCGGATAATACGTACTTAAGTGCAACAGGAGCGATCGCTCGTTAACAGAAGTAGGGGAGTCGGACGACATAATTTGTCAAATTTTCAAAAATAGTATAAAATTTTAGTCAATATCAAAACAATATTATATAAAAAAACAAAACACGAGAACAGCCAACACTACCAACACCAAATATTATTACACGGGGGTAGTTCAAGATGTGAGAAATAACAGTATATTCTCTCTCAAATGTGCACTCTACCGTCTCGAAAGGGGGACACATTGGGACGTGTAGTTCAAGATATACAATGTCCGAAACAAGGATGGGATGGATGGTGGTAACTGGAAGGCCTTTGACCATAAGTCTATTTGATCACGCCTGACCTGTCCAACAACAACAATAAAAAGATGTTTGTCAGAATGAGAAAGTAAATTTTTTTACTGCTGTTTCTAGCAAGTGGAGCAACTTAGTGGCAATTTCGTTCACTCGTGGTGGCGGTGTGATGGTAGTAGTTTAGTCCCAGGTCGTTTCCTGACAGAGCAGGACCTATGTATAACTAATGATATCTTTGTTGTTTAGCTCCAGACCGAATCGAGTAGACATAGAATCAAAAGCGTTCCATCCGTGATCGTTCAGTTTTTTGGGTTTTTTTATAGCACAGACAGCTTGTTTCTAGGTATCCTTCTTCAATTAAGACAGTACTAGGTTAAGGAAAATATGACTGTTTTTTCTAGCAGCTCGTGTGACCACGTAGAGGCTTCTTCCTTGATCAGTAAATGTACATTTCTTTTTCCGTAAGTTTTTCTACCTTGAATCATTCTAACTTTAATGTCAAAACGATAAATTTTTAAAATTTGAGCAGGCTGTTATTATTACGTTTAAGGAGATAAAAAAAAATTATATTTATAAACACGCGCACACTCATTTCTTATATAAAGCCTGATATATTGCAAGTGATTTAAAAAAATGATATTACGCGATGTTCATGTCTACAAGATGCCTTAGTAAGTGATAATATACTCAAATTATTCACAAGTATGATGTTTTGGCTTTCATTTAATTATTATTTCCCGTAGGTTATTATTATTATTATTTTAGACTTACACGGGAGAAGAGAAAATGAGTTTGTGTGATGTTCATGCTTTCTTTCAGAGGACATTGTTAGTAACTTGATATAGTTTGCTTCATTTAACTTTTGTTTATGAGCGATAATTTGCTCAAATAATAATAATAGTTTCATTTAAAAGGATCGACAAAAAGCATGAACTGAAATTACAAAGCAAGCTTTTTTTTTATTAAATAACATAACGTACAACAACCGACTCTCGTTTGGCGTCTAAGCACATATATATATATAAAGATAGATAGATATAAATATATACCTGTATATACAATAACCGTTATAACTTTTAACGTTAAAAACGCAAATATAGAATGTTAGAAATTATTGGAGTATTATTGTAGATGATAAATATAAAATTACCAGTCAATAATAGATTACTTACAATTCTATTTTCCCATTTTTTTCCCAATTTTTGCAGGCCTCCACGGTAACTCGGATGGCAGCCATTCTACTTGGGAGCAGAAATGGTTTAGACACCGGAAGAGGAAGTGACGTCACAGCTTGCCGCTCTATTTCTGACCAACGTGGGACCCATTTTAATTTTTTATTTTGTATGTCTGAGCAATTTGAATTGTTTGCAATTTCATAATATTGCTCTTATAAATTTGCCGGTCGAGACCAACACGTAAACATCTACATGGTTCTTCAATCTGGTAGAAGTAGCAGCCAAATTTCCATCAAGTGACACCTACCTTACTGTTTCAAAAGCAATAACGACAGAATACATTGGAATAACTTAGTTATTCTCAGTTGAACAATTCAAGTTTGGGGAATGATGATTTCGGAAAGTCTTTGATAATGATCTCATAGTCCTGCTTGATCGGTGCTGATCAATAGCTAAAGAATAAAAAAGAATTCCTGATTACTTTTCAGTTAATAGGGTTTAATGTTATATATATGTGGGGGTTGGGTATATAGGAAAGTGGGTTATTGCAGCTCAGCGGGCTGCGTGTTCGAATCACGTCGGGTGTCACCAGTATAGGAAAGTTGGTTATACATCATTAGATGTATACCTGACTTTCCTATATAAAATTAGAAATATAACGGAACGCTAAACTCCAGACTATCAACTTAAACAACATTTATTCAGGTGGTAAATATATACATCTTTAGCTCTTGTTTGTTGTTACAGCTTCTGTGTGTGTGAGCATTGTTGATGTTGGACGTTTGGTATGTAGATGTAAGCGAGCTGTCGAGCGTAAGTTCGAAAGATGAAGAGAGACAGCTAAACACGTAAAGAGACTGTCTCCAGAGTTGGAATGTTGAAGACACTGCTTGACACGTCCATGTTCATGGCCGGCCGACCGAGAAAGAGATAGAATAGAAGCGGGAACGCTTGGTTGTTTAATTCCACGCATGTGTGAGACTACGCATGCGCACGGCGTTACTACAGGTATATTTTGATCATTAGGGTTGATGTTTCTTTTATTAAAGGTGTCGGGGGAAATCCCTAGAGGTATTTCTTTTTACTCTTTATGCTTTGAATTAAATTCCATCCCGCTGATGTCAACTTTGCTTTTCCTCTTTTCGAGGTTAATAAAATGAAGTATCAGCAAGTACCGAATTGAAGTAGTGGGTACAAAAATGGCAATTTTGAAGGAAGGAGGTTTACTGAATACTTTCAGTTTGGTACTTGATTGACACTTCATTTTATAGACCTCAGAAAGAGGAAAGGTAAAGTTGACTTCAGCGGGATTTGGATTCAAAGCATTAAGAGTAGGAAGAAATAAATATCTCAAAGGATTTTTCCCGACACTTTTTATAAAAGAAACATCGACTATATATATTTATACATACATACATATCCGGATGTGTCTTATAACCTACAGCAATAGAGAGCGGTCGCTATATTTCATTCGATAACTACCATCTCTGAAGAGCGCAGGGTTACATAATCGGGCTGTTACGTAACACCCCGTTGAACCCCAAGTGCGACAGACACTGATTGGTAAGATCGGTTGTAATGGACTTATAATATATACATATCTGTGCCACTGGGGATTTCTTTTCCGTTGGACTTTTGCCTTTCTCTTTTCCAACTAAGAGCTATGCTCGAAACATCAAACTTCCGGATC
This sequence comes from Octopus bimaculoides, assembly GCF_046866305.1. Lineage (NCBI taxonomy): Eukaryota > Metazoa > Mollusca > Cephalopoda > Octopoda > Octopodidae > Octopus > Octopus bimaculoides. The sequence continues at coordinate 37,408,450 of NC_142940.1, forward strand.
TATTTTAAAACGGGGGCACCAGTATTTTCTTAACGAAACACTTTGAAACTTGGGACACTGGTAGAATGTGTCATATAAAACATCTTTTACTCTTAGTCTTCTTAACAAAAAAAAAAAGGAATTCACAAGTTATTCCATGTTAAAGTTGTCGTATTTCTGTAATTTCAACCAATCACTGACGTCTATTCAGATGAATAGAGTTACTGCTAGGCGGTCATAAAAATGTTATTCCCTGTGGCATATTTCATCCGGTTTAATCGTAATTTATACGCATATATTGTTTATATAATAAATTATGCTGTGCGTATCTATGTGTGTAACAATTTTAGAGTTCGGATTCTAGAGTTACGGTTACGGTTAACAGTCTAGTTAGGGTTAGGGTTAGGGGATTAATACGATATACACCGTTACAGCGCTAACTGTTTTCAACTGAATAGACGTCAGTGATTAGTAGAAATTATTGAAATAAGACAATTTTTTACATGAAATAAATTCGAATACAAAAATTTTTTTCTGTTCTATAACACAAAATAGATAAGTATACGAAGTTTGAAAGTCTTTCGGTACCAAAAGCACTACATAAAACATAAATGAAAACTGGTGCCCCCGTTTTAAAATAGATCCAAACTTCCTCTTTATACCGAGTGTCAAGCTAATACATTCCTTGTGCACATCCTCTTGATGTTTGTTAATTAATTTTATTATTCGTTTATTTGAATTGATTGTTGTTTGTGTGTCTGTGTTTGTCCCCCCAATATCGCTTGACAACCGATGGTGGTGTGTTTACGTCTCCGTAACTTAGCGGTTCAGCAAAAGAGACCGATAGAAACAAGTAAAAGAGTATACAATTTTTATTCTTTAAAACGAAACAAAACAGTGAGAGGGGAAATAATGTTTATTTTTGTATACTTCCACTTCATTTATGTTTGAAAAGTTTTCTCCTACTTTTTTGAATTGCAAAATCTTTGATCAGATCCTCAAAATTAACCTTAGGTAACACATCTGCATCTATACTTAGTAGAGATAAAGGCATCCCGAATATTATTTTAGCAAGTTTAAAGTAATTTTTTTTTCTGCCGTAAACCATTCACCATTTCTGTGGTGCCTTCTCCTTCCCTTGATGCCCTAAGCACGTGCTTATTTTTCTTAATGATTAATCCAACGTTGAAGAAGCACACTCTAAGAAGCTGAGCAATCTATATTTATTACTGGTGAAGGCCGGTTTATAGGGTTAACCTGGGCTTCTCGCAGTAATAAATGCCCAGTAATAAATATAGGCGAGAAATCCAAGGTAACCCTATAAACCGGCCTTCACCAGTAATAAATATAGATTGCTCTACTTCTTAGAGTGGGCTTCTTCTCCGGATTTATGTTTTTCTTAAAAAACGATCTATATATGTGTGTGTGTGTGTATTTTTTATTCGAAATGTATAGTATTAAATATCCATCACGGCTGATCTTGTCAATCGGTTTTGCGTAAAGAAGAATACAATGGAATGTTAGGTAACAATCCGATTATATAACTTTACACTCATCAGAGTTAACTGATATGGAAGGGAATATGGCGAGAGCAGTCGCCATATTCCCTTCCATATCGGTTAACTCTGATGAGAGTAAAATTATATAGTCGGACTGTTACCTAATATATATATATATATATATATATATTACCTTTTACTTGTTTCCGTCATTAGACTGCTGCCAGGCTGGGGCACCGCCTTGCAGAATTTTTAATCAATTGGCTCGACCCCAGTACTTACTTTTAAGCCCGGTACTTACTTTGTCGGTCTCTTTGCTGAACCGTTAAGTTACAAGGATGTAAACAAAGCATCACCGGTTGTCCAGCGGCGGTGGGACACACAAACACACATACATATACATACATATATATATATATATATATATATATATATATATATATATATATATATATATATATATATGTGTGTGTGTGTGTGTGTGTATAAACGACGGGCTTCTTTCAGTTTCCGTCTATCAAATCTACTCGCAAAGCTTTGGTTGGCCCGAGGCTATAGTAGAAGATACTTGCTCAAGGGGCCACGCAGTGTGACTAAACCCGGAACCATGTGATTGGAAAGTTAACTTCTTACCACACAGCCACGCCTGCGCCTGACGCACGAAACTCTCAGCCCTTGAGTCCTTCTGTTGCTTCTGCTAAATATTAATAATAAAAAAGATAGATAGATAGATAGAACTTAACCGTTAGGACGTCAGATATATAATGATTTATGGTATTTAGTTGCTTTTAAGCATTCTGAATTAATTCCCACAAAATGGAGCTCTGCCTTTCATCGATCCGCAATTAATAATATATTTATATTCCTATGAGGAAACTTAGATCAGTACTCCGCAATCTTTTTACATTTGCAATTCACTTTCTTTTCAAAATTCGGCGGCACACCTGAACTAAAAATATAACTAAAACTATAGGAAAAAAAATTATATTCAGTTTACATTGCGGCACACATAGCATCGTCTCGTGGCACACCAATGTGCCACAACATACTGGTTGCGGAGCACTGACCTAGATATAAATGAAGTTATTATATGATATGGAATAGAAAGGGTATGTTCGGGTGATTATAGTTTCCGCAAAAGCCGTTAGCAGTGCAAAGGAGAGAGTTTCAAAGAAACCGAGGTGGTATAACTTGGCTCAAGTCCACCGGGGATTCCATTGCTTGTCTCTCAAACAACACCCTTCAATGTCCTCTTTAAATTAATGTTTCAGTTAATGTATTAGATTCGCTGAAAGAGATTGTTATTCAATTATAAAGTGCATTAAGATATTTAATAAAATATTAGACCTAAAAATGAAATTGTCTATTTAATTGTTCTATTGTTATGGACTCTGATAAAGCATACATCTGTAATTTCCGTCAGCCTTACATTTGTAATGTTTTCTTAAGCGTCACTCAACCAACGAACAATGTTCTAACATCGTTAAAAAAAATTCTAGGAAGGACATATAGTCTTTTGTTCATGCGGCTAAAGTATTAGTACTTATGCACTAGGAGTGGGGGAAATCCTTGACTTCCATAAGAGTATTATGGAAGTGACATGCATACAACTACAAATGGGAATCGAAACTAGGTCGCTGTGAGTTTACCTTATTTCACACTACTAATAAAGGTCGCTTGGAGACTGATGTAAAAGAAACAGAAATCAGAATTTAAAAATAAAATATATTGATAACGTGTTACGTATGTGGCAGGGAAACTTGGAAAAAGCAGATTTATAATGACGAAGGAAATATAGAAACTGATTATCTCTCGCACAACTTGTGTAACCTGCAATAGAAACAAAAGGTGGCCAGCAGATCTTAAAATTCGCCTTAGCAACCATAACAGGGTAGCATACACCTTTAAGATGAGAGGTAGTCATACTCATCAGCAAGTTAACTGCCACTGTGAGTGTGTGTGTGTGCGCGTGTGTGTACACAATCGAAGTAATATTAAATTAAATTAGCCATCTGTAATTCATATTTAATGTATATATACCGTTGACAGGTAAATTTATAGTAGAATTCGTCCAAGATAACATCTATCGTGCTCTGTTTAAAACTAATATACATCAGAGAGAGACGTAAGGATCGTCAGCGGCTTGCGAGAAAGCCAGATGCATTTCAGCCTAGTTGGGTTTTATTAGTAATAAAAACTTACAGCCAACCACATGCCTAGACTAGATTTATTAGCTCCAAAATATGAAACAATGAAAATGATATACAGCGATACTGCGAATAGCCACGCTCAATGGATGTACATCGTTCATAGGCAATTTACTTCGGTGCTCGTTTGAGATAACATCTTTTATAAAACATACATACATACATACGTCTACTATTGCACTTGATAAATTAGGTAACAAAGCAAGCCTGTTGGCTGGAGACACATAGTCGCTTTGGGATGAATGTAAAAATACACATGTAATTTAAAGGTCTCGTTCAGGTGTACACCAAGTTTTAAAAAAAGATATTAAGTAGATGTATACCTTTAAATCTCAAGCTATTGCTGTGCCTTGTCTTTCCTCTAGACCAGGGGTCACCAAACTCTTTTCACAGCGGGCCAGATAACTGAGAGAAAGGCGAGCGCGGGCTGCATAACCATTTTGTTCAATACAATACAGTGAATATACGCAAAATAAAAACAACCAATATATTTATTTACCAAAAAGTTATCAAAGAAGATGACATTAGCAATAAGATAGTTATATCACACCCAATGGGCACATATCCGAATTTCACAGACTAAATAGCAAAAAAAAAAAAAGTTTAGTGAGATTTGTGAAACTGGTGCTTAGCTTTTAAGATATCAATACTTGCTTTGGAATTGCTGCATCCAACCAATAGAATTACATTCAAACATTCATCAGTCAACCTCGTTCGATGTGCTAACTTCAGATTACTTCAATTTTGAAAATGTTTGCTCACAGACAAAGATTGTTCCAAACACAGATGCCATACCAGAGGCAAATTTCTTCAAATTTGAAAACTCATTATCAGGTAAGCAGTGATAAAATTCTACAAGTATTCCTTCTCTGTGCTTCTCATTCAACAAGTCAATGAGCACCAACTGTAGTTCGACTGGCAGGTTATCAAAACCCAAACGGATTCTGGGACAGAAGAATGTCATTCTCAATTCTGCCGAGATCTGAAAATCTCACCAAAAAATACTTATTTAAGTCACGAATTATCTTCTTCAGAAACTCGAGGTTGGCATCTGTGATTCTAGCGCGAAACTCTTTGAGACACTGAAAATTAGAGAAGTTTCCTCCTTCCAGTTGTGCTTCAAATAATGATAGCTTTCTCTGAAATCTTTTGTTGATTCTGTAAAAATCATTATATTCTCCCCAAGTTCTTCTGTTCGCCATAACTCTGAGCTTGCTGAAAAGCTGATGCTTCCAAGCAAATCGGCTTTCTCAGGATACAAGTCATTTGCTGCTTCCATCATACACTTTTTGATGAAGTTGCCGTCGGTAAACGGTTTTCCTCGCTCTGCCATCTTATGCATTATTTTGTAACTTGTACGACTGACATATTCATTTTCAACAAACATTCTTGTAAAGAGAATGTTGAAACACGACGATGCAAGTTAAAACACGATCGCTGCAGGAATGAACTCTCAATGCAGGTACTTACAAAGAAGGTACAGTGTGGCGGCGGACCAGATGAACTGACCTCACGGCCCGTAAGTTTGGTGACCGCCTGCTCAAGACGAGATAGAAGGAAATTGTCATGGCATCCTGTTCGGGGGCTTGTATAGCTCTCAATTCCAAAGTTTGGTGCCCATCTCTCTAGGATCTTTCACATGCATATCACTACATATTTCTCATACACTACACACACAGATTTATAGGAATCTTGCAGGCGTGAAGTGGATTCGATCCACTATGCCACAAATTTGAATTAACACTGCGTCAGAACGTTTCCCGCGGTGGAACAACGGTTTCGATCTGACAGCAGTTAGATATGTCCCAGACGCCTTTAGCTAGGCCAAAGCGGTGTCTCCACCACTTGACCCTTTCTGACCTCTTCTACTCCATCTAGAATAGAGATAAACAAGACCGCCAGCTAAATCCTTTGCACTCACTACCCTGCTTGATAGCTATAAAAACAGGAAACCTCCAAGCAAACTTCCTCTTTTTAGTCACCGGTGGGTGACGACTCATGGAGAACGAAGTCTGGCTGACCAATTACAAGAAGCCCGTAGCATATATATATATATATATATATATATATATATACGACAATAAGAAGATGGAGGGGATCAAGAGGTGGTATTCATCAACTTTTAGACATTATATTGTCTATTTGTTTATTTAAAAGAAGAAAAAAAACAATTATAACAATATACATACATGTATAACATATGCTTTACATATATAAAAATACCAGTAATTATTAAAATATATAACGTAGAACATAGAAAGTAGAATAGTTTCTTACAGCAGTTTCAGCCAAGAGGTCATAGTACCCCACTTTACTTCCTTCCCTTCAGTGAACTGAAGTATTTGGTAGATAAAATTAAGGAACTCGGGTGTGCCTCTGGGCTTCGTCAGAGAGTTTAGAAAGTTCATGAGGTTAAGTTATAAATATAAATGTATATATATATATATACACACTTTTACATATACATAAATACATATCTATACATTTTCCCCTCTAGTGTCAGCTCAGAGCTGCGGCCATGCTGATGCACCACCGTTTTGCTACACTCTAATTACTGAAGGCCTCCTCCAATATGTGGCACTTGGTGAAGAATGGAGTTTGATGTAACTACCCTCATTTGCACCTCTTGCCGTGAGGTAGGTTCATCTGGGACTCTCGACAGGAAGATGTCCAGCTTTGATTAAAAACCCCCTACATCTACTTTGTGCAGGTTCCTCAGGCTCTTTGGGAGAATATTAAAAAAGCTGTGGGCCCTTGAAACCCAAACTGTTGCAGTAACTGGTCCTGAAGCACAATGGCATTGCTGGGATCTTTGGCACTATGCAGTGTCGTCCCGTTCTGGCATTGGTGTAGCTTTCAATGCCAAAATTTGGCACAATTCCTTCCAGGATCTTCCAGATGTATATTACTGCATACCTCTCCCGCCTTGTCTCCAGGGAGTAGAGTCTCAGCTGTTTCAGCCTTTCCCAGTAGCTGAGCAGTTGCAAAGAGACAATCTTCTTTGTGAATCTTCTCCGGATTGCTTCAAGGTCTGCTGTTAATTTCACACTGGTGGGTGACCATAGCTGGGAGCAGTAATCCAGACGGCTGAGGACGAATGTCCTCCAGAGGACCATCATAGTTTCCTTATCTCTGGTTCTGAATGTTCTCAGGATCCATCCAGCCAGTCGTCTGCACTTTGTCGCCATCCTGGTAATGTGCACATGGAAAGAGGTATTATCACTCATGTCGATACCCAGGTTTTACTGATTTAGGCTCTGAGATTGAAATTCCCTGCGGACCAGTGTACCCTGTAAGTTTCATATTCAGTTTTGGACGTTGGTAAATTGAGTCCAACTCCTGCTGCAGATGTGCAACATCACTGGGGTTCTGTATTTTCTGCGAGACTTTCGTATCGTCTGCGTAGCTTGCAAGGGTGGTTATCCGGGCACTTGAGCGCATATCTGAGAGGATCACTATAAATATATATACATACATATATATGCATACAACGGAATTTATTATTATTATTATTAGGTGTAATATATAATTATTATTATTAGATAAAGTATAAACAGGGGAAAGAGAAAATTATGTATGTATGTATGTGTTGGAGCAACGGAGGATTCCTTTAAGATCAGAGTAACTAATCACAGATCCTCTTTCACGAACTCATCAACACCGATTGTTAAGCGGTGGTGGGGACCAACACACATACACACATGCGTGTGGGTGTGTTTGTCCCCACCACCGCTTGACAATCGGTGTCGGTGTGTTTACATCTCCGTAATCTAGCAGTTCGGCTAAGAGACCGATAGAATAAGTACTAGGCTTAAAAAAAAGAAAACGTCCTGGGTCCATTTGTTCCACTAAAATCTTTCAGCATGGCCACAGTCAAATAACTGAAACAAGTAAAAGATAAAATAATAGATTCAAATTTTGGCACAAGACTGAGAGCTCAACTGCTACTTATTTTTATCGACTTAGAAATGTAAAGACGAACGAAATGTCTCTAAGCACTTTGCCAGCTCGCCGCTCTACTTCTAATAATAATAATAACATAATATAAATAAAATGTCAAATGTTTTGGTGCATGACTTTTGGCCCATCCCGTAGATTTGTAAGAGGTACAAAGCCACTTAAATCTACAAATTTCGAAGAAATACTACAGTAAATTATATCGATCCAGAATTTGAGTGGTGCTTTGTTTTTATCGACCCCCTAGATAAGTTAATCTCAGTTATTTTTTTTCTTCTCGAGCCTTCGTACTCATGAAGCCGGTTACTCGTTTTCCCTGGCGTATCACCGAGATGACAACTTTCTCCACTGAAACAGGATGCCAATCCATTTCTTAGTCGAAGACCAGTAATTTTTGGGGGAGGGGGTAAGTCGATTACATCGAACTCAGTACTTGATAAATACTTTATTTTATCCCGAAAGTATGAAAGGCAAAGGTAATCTCGGCAGGTTTTGAACTTAAAATGTAAAGAGCCGGAAGAAAGACCACGCAGCGTTTTACCCAACGTGCTTCCCGTCATGCCAGCTCGCAATTACTACAAGACATCTCGTCCAGCGGTCTACGGAGAAATGTTGCATTTTATAATGATAAATAAACAAAAATATTAAAATTCTAGCTTAAACTATATACTATATATTTTTAATTTTAAAAATAAAAATTACTGAACAAAAAACAGACAAAATCTCTCTTCAATTTTGGGTTGAAACGAAAATACATGCATGTGCTCGTCTAATTATTTAATGCGGGATTTTTATCATGGCGGCGCCTATGTCTGCCAGTCTGCCGATAATCATAGACAAAAAAGTGAAGAAAAAACTTCAGCGATGTCGACATACTTTACGCAAGTTAGATAATATCAGTTTATCAAATGAGCAAACTAATGTAAGATATTTAAAAATTATTTTTGATGTTAAATTGCTTTTTTTAAATGTTTTTTTTTTCTGGCTAGCAGACGCTCTGATGTTATATATGTAAGATATTAGCTTTGTAGATTAAGTAGTGTTTTACAAGCACACACACACACACACATATATATATATATGTATGTATATGAGGAGTGCTTATAATATCCTTGCTGCAATTCATTCACTGTGTCAGTTCAAAACTATAAATGTTCATTCGTTCGTAACTTGAAAGATGCTTTATATAGGAGAAAATAGCGAAGAGAAGGTAACTTATTGCTAGAGAATTGACTTTTCGCATAACGAAAAATGGCTTCGGAATAGAAATAAAAAGAGAATCGAACTAGAATTCTTCTTCAGTACTATAGCCCAACATCATTTGTGTTGTTGTCCAGTCCCCAGGTCAGTACTGATCGAACAGGCGTAATAAAATGCATTCCATTTCTAACCATTTCGTCGTTTTGTATATTTGTAGCTAAATTATCTTAGCGCGTCGCGTCCACTTTTAGGAAGTCAGCGTGTGAGTTGGGTGGGGTGCTGGTGATATAGCTATTTAAAACTTTTTTTTTTTTATTGGCGATCCTTTGTCTGATGGTGATTCTTCCTGCTCGGAAGCCAACTTACACTTTATAACGATGAAAATGTTGTACGTCGGTGGTCACTTTTGCTGCGATGATGCCGAAAGAAAGTTGGCCGGCATCATCTATGGAAGCGTGATGATTCAAGTAGTGGTCGGCATTATCTATGGAAGAATGAAAATTCAAGTAGTGGTCGGCATCATCTATGGAAGAATGAAGATTCAAGTAGTGCCTTTACCATTTCCCAGAGCTAACTGTCTGAATCAAACATGTCAAAACCATTCTAAAGTAAAATCAAAAACCGAAATGCGGAACGCAACTTTCTGTTTATCTGCTGCTACCGTCTTTCCCGGCTTACAAAATGATAAAACACACCCTATAATTAGCGACATATATATATTCGGGTGTGAATGAGAAGCTTTTGACTATATATTGCCAAAAGAGTGGCTGTGTGGTTAGTAGCTGCGTGGCACCTTGGGCAAGTGTCTTCTACTATAGCCTCAGGCCGACCAAAGCCTTGTGAGTGAATTTGGTAGACGGAAACTGAAAGAAGCTCGTCGTATATATGTGTGTGTGTGTGTATATATATATATATATATGTATGTGTGTGTGTCTGTGTTTGTCCCCCCCCCCCAACATCGTAACTTAGCTGTTCGGCAAAAGAGATAGAATAAATACTAGGCTTACAAAGAATAAGTCCTGGAGTCGATTTACTCGACTAAAAGGCAGTGCTCCAGCATGGCCACAGTCAAATGACTGAAACAAGTGAAAGAGTAAAAATTTCTAATTTAGAGTAAAATAGTTGTACATTGATAAAATGTTGTTCACTGCAATTGGATTTGCTTGTTATGAACGTTTTTAAAAATAAAAACCAGGGCTTACATTTGCAAATACTTGTGCAGGTAATTCAGGCATGTTGCTAAATACTGGCCTTATGTTCAGAGGGAGACTATGTTTGTGTTAGAATGAGTCAATAATTTTTTTTTGTTAAAAGCTGTTTCCTAGTCTCTGCATCAAAATCAATCTTTAATCTGAAATATATTTCTTGAGAGTGCCACAAATAGCTGAGGGCCATCTCCCTGAAAGGATCTGTGATTTGTCTGTTTTCCTACTTACTAGGAAAACAGACAAATCACAAGTCTCTTTAGGGAGATGGCCCTGCTTGATATGTCAGAAAGGTATTGGTAGAAACTACATATAGCATACCCAGTGCTAGCTATATAAACATGTCCAGTGGGGACTGTCAGTGTAAATGATTTGAGAAAAGAATTGGGTTTTAAGAGACATTAGATGCTGCATGCAAGAGTGAAGACTGTAGTGGTATGGTCATGAGATGCATATGAATGAGGGCAGCTGCATGAAGAAGTGTCTATCTTTAACTGTGGAGGGAACCTTTGGAAGGGGTAGACTCAGGTGATGTGGGACAGAGTGGTGAGAAAGGATCTTGAGATTTTGGGCTTCACTCAGGAGATGACAAGGGACCAAGACTTCTGGCAATTTGCTGCACTTGAGAATGCATATCAAGCTAAGTAAAATCATGGCCATCCATACATACAGGCATGTCCTTTTCTGCTATGTCTCCCACTACCTCTCTCAGCAGAGAGGTCATTGTCTTGTGGGTTTGCAGGTGCTGTTGTTACGTGAAAAGTACCCGTTTTTGTGTCATGTAAAAAGCATCCATTTCGGTTTCACATAAAAGTGGCTGAGCTGGTGCCATGTAGAAAAGCACCCATTCCAGTACCATTGTAGAAAGGCACCTCTGCTGGTGCCACATGAAAAACACCTATGCCAGTGCCATGTATAAAGCACACATGTTGGTGTCACTTAAGTACCCAGTATACTCTATAAAGTGGTTGGTGTTAGGAAGGGCATCCAGCCATATAAATCATACTTAGACAATTGGAGTCTGGAAAGCTCTCTGGTTGGTCAGCTCCTGTTAAACCATCCAACCTATGCCAGCATGGAAAACGGACATTAAATGATGATGATGATTAACACATCAATCACTGCTGTTATCAACACCACTGTCACCGCTGTTGTTTTTTTTATCATTGCTATCTTAGAGAAATTCATCTTCAGTGCTATCTATCACATTACTGATTACAAAATATTTTTTAAACCATGGCTGTTATTTCTGCTCTTATAGTTGCCTATGATGACTTCATCTATTGACATAGCAGTACAGTAACAGGTCACTTTAGTTACTCTTGCTTTTTATTTTTGAGCCCTAGACCTCATTAGGTTGGTTACCTGGGTTTCCTGGTGTATGAGTGACCAGCATCACAACATTTCCCCTGAATGGGACATCAATCCAGAGCTTATGGCCAGCAATTTTGAGAGTAGGGGATAAGTGTACCTACTTGTTCCACCCTTATCATCATCATCATTTAATGTCCATTTTTCCATACTGGCTGGATGTTCTTCCTAATGTCAACAACTTCACAGAGTGTACTAGGTGCCTTTTTTAAGTAACACTGGCTTGGGTGCTTTTACATGGCACCAGTACGGGTGCTTTTACATGGCACTTGCATGGGTGCTTTTAAATGGCACTAGCACAGGCCTTTTTATGTGGCACTAACACAGGTACTTTTATGTGGTACCATCATGGGTGCTTTAAGATTTTTGCTGTTTGTGCTTTGTGGGCTTGAAATTTATTCCACATTAATGTTAATTTCCACAACAAACTACTGGATGCTGTGGCCATAATCCATCCAATCATAGTTTTGTGCTACCATCATTTATCAACCTTTTTGCTATGAATGTGAACAAGTGTACCAGGTGGAATAAATTCTTTGGAAATTGGTTTTCATTTAACAATTGCTAAAGGCAAGAGCTTTATGATCCTTGCATAACAAGCCAAAATTCCAGTAGAGTGAGAGTTTTATATCCAGTTGTTTTTATGGTCACTGACTGTGTTCCTGTATTTTTCAATAGTGTTGTGTTGAGTCATAGAGAGAGTTTTCACCAAATACTATTGTGTTCATATGTAATCCTTTACAATCAGTAGTGTTAGTCAAACTGACAAGACAAAAGTTCCTTAAATATACATCATCAAGTACAAACACACTAAAAGCATGCACCCTTATTAACATACTGATGACATTTATAATATACAGTACTTACATCATCATCATCGTTTAACGTCCGCTTTCTATGCTAGCATGGGTTGGACAATTTGACTGAGGACTGGTGAAACCAGATGGCTACACCAGGCTCCAATCTGATTTGGCAGAGTTTCTACGGCTGGATGCCCTTCCTAACGCCAACCACTCAGAAAGTGTAGTGGGTGCTTTTACGTGTCACCTGCACAAAGGCCAGTCAGGCGGTACTGGCAACGGCCACACTCAGGATGGTGTATTTTATGTGCCACCTGCACAAAAGCCAGTCCAGGGGCACTGGCAACGATCTCGCTCGAAAATCCTACGAAGGCCAGTCAGGCGGTTTACAATATACAGTATTCATAGTAATGATTTTGCACCTTGCTATAACACTAACAACTTTACAAACAGTTTTGTTTCATATTGCCTATTTGCTAATGATACTTCATTTATATTCTCTTTTTGTTAATATACCTTCATCTCTATATTGTCTACTTGCTAATGGTATTTCGTCTATATTGTCTATTTGTCCTAGCTAATAATTGTTCTTTTCTTGGCATAGATCATATTTATTTGTGAAACTCCCAGATGTTTTCTTCATACTCTTCAGATATCTTCTTTGCAGTCCTGGTCTTTACTCTCATACTTGACTCCTGCTTCTTCAGGATGTAGCATCATGATGAAAAACCAGTAAATTCATCTGTTGGTACATTTCCCTTTTCTTCTAATTTCTTTGCCTTACACTATTATTATCATTGTGGAGATTTTATAGCCCCATAGTTCGTTGATTGTGTATCCATGGTTTGTGACTTCCTCCAGTTCTTAATGATGTGCTTCTTTATGATGAAGTCCACATTTTTTTCATTCTTCTGTTTTCTCATTTGGTGGTGATCTATACCATAGCTCAACTACCTAGTTGCTGTATTGTTTGACATATACAAAACTTGTAGCTTGTAATTATGCCTGTCTTCTCTGCATGTGTAGCATTGTAGAGGGGTTGTCAGTTAAATAACTAAACTGACAGGTAACAGATGGTGTCTAATTCAGAGGTACTACTACTGGCCTACAAAAGATGTGAAGCATCAGCGTTATTGATTCACCATAAATCAAATAAATGACATTCTGTTACCAGTGCCAGTGAGCCCTTGTAAACAGCTACTAGTTACCATTAATTACAAAACTAATGAATATCGTAATCATAAATCCAAGATATGTTTAGTATGTGTGAATATAGATGTACTGTGCGGGTGGCACATGAGATGCACCATTTTGAGCGTGGCCGTTGCCAGTACCGCCTGACTGGCTCCCGTAGGATTTTCGAGCGAGATCGTTGCCAGTGCCCCTGGACTGGCTTGTGCGGGTGGCACATAAAAGACACCATTTCGAGCGTGGCCGTTTTCGTGCGGGTGACACGTAAAAGCACCCACTACACTCTCTGAGTGGTTGGCGTTAGGAAGGGCATCCAGCTGTAGAAACTTTGCCAAATCAGACTGGAGCCTGGTGTTGCCATCCGGTTTCACCAGTCCTCAGTCAAATCCTCCAACCCATGCTAGCATGGAAAGCGGACGTTAAACGATGATGATGATGATGATGATGATTACGAAATGGGGTTTCTTGTGAATATCAGACCCAGTTGTTGAATGTTGTTCTATCATCTGACATTTTACATTTTATTGAAAAAATGAGATGTAGGGGAATTCTTAAGGAGTTTTTCAGGAATAAAGTTCATCTTATGAGCCAGGAAATATGTAAGTTTGTGTATATATGCTGCTGTTTGATTCAAACTGTTTGTTACCCCTATACTTTTATCTTAAAGGAATTTGAACTCCAGGTATTTTGAAAAGAGAAATCAGGAAAATCATTTTGTGTATTTGAAAATAATGTCTAAATCATCAGGTGACTACCTTTATTTTAATAGCATATTGTATAATATGCTGTAATGTTCTATATATTTTAAAAATCTTTTATTACTGTATTTCTGTTAAAATATGCTACCTTTGTTTCAATTAACTCTTTGGCATTCAGATTACCCTGTCAAATGTAATGCTTATTTATTCAATTTGTTCTGAGTTAATTGTGGATTATCTTGTAGCTTCTAGAGTTCAATGATGTGATTGTTTATTTTCAGAATGACTTTGTAGGATAGGTGCGGGAGGTTGGATCTAGCCTGTATGAACATGAAACAGGTTGAGAATTTGGACCTGATACGGCCAATGCTAAAAGGTTAATTGTAAAAATAATGAAGAATTTAGTAAAACAACTTTGTCATTGTTCATTTGGTGTTTGGTACATACATTGACTTGAAATTTTAGTGGAAGGTTTTAATTTAGATCATTTTAAAACAAAAAATGTATATCATAGAACTATGGGTGCTCTTGGGCAGGCTGGCATCAAAAGAGTTACTCTGCTATCAGTAAACTAAAATATCTAAATACACATGTTATCTACTTTTTTGCCCTTTTAGATATGAATTGTTGCTAATTTGCTAGAGTAAAAAAAAGTTTCTCTGTTTGGATTGCTAACTGAATATAACTTCAAAATTTGTAGTTTGAAAAGCATGATTAAAAAAAATGATCAATTTTCAAATTTGGAGAATGATTAAAAATCATTTTGTGTTATGTTGTAATAGGGTGGAAGGTGAGTGGAGTGTTGGGATGAAAGAAATATTGTGTTTGTTACGGAATATATTGATCTCTGTTAATATTAATTTCTAACATTAGCATGTGGCCACAAATTTGAGTAATTGTTTGTATAATTTATTTAATCAACTCAACCACTTATTTTTGTTTTTGTATTTTTTATATTATTTTATATTACAATTAAAGAATAAGAATATTATTGGTTACATGTTTACAGTATACCTATCACTGGGGCAAGGGAGTGTCTGTAATTCACTGCTAAACAAATGTCTCCATTTAATATTTATCTAAGTCTTTTGAATATGAACAGCACAATGGCAAAACGTGTTTTCATGACAGGCTGCAAATGAACAACTCTTCTTGTGTGACAGTGATTTTTGTTAACATACACACACACACAACATATATTTATGGCTTCTTTCATTTTCAGTCTGCGATATCCGCTCACAAACCTATGGTCATCCCAGGGCTATAGCAGAAGACACTTGCTTATGTATGTGTGTGTGTGTGTGTGTGTGTGTATACATACACATGCACACACATGTCGCACAACACAACAAGCTTCCTCACAGTTTTCATCTACTAACCCACTGCTATGATAGAAGAGACTTGCTCAAGGGTTTGTAAAGTAGGATTGAACCTTGAAGCATATGGTTGTGAAGCAAATTTCTTAAACACAGAGCCATACCTGCAGCCAGGAACTTCATTTTATCAATTCTGAACAGATGAAAGGCAAAGTTGACTTCAGCAGGATTTGAGCTCAGAACTTAAAGGACTTCAACTTTGTATTTTCCTTGATCAGTCCCTTTTCAGTATTGATTTCTAAAACAGGCACCATGCCACACACCTGGGTAGGAGGGTTTAGTTCATTATATTGACTCTCTCAACCAGTACTTGACTGTTAGTTTATTTTATCAACCAAGGAATAATGAATGGAACTGTCAACCTATGCAGGATTTGAAATTAGAGTCTAAAGCGCTGTAAATTAAGTACTACAAATCATTTCATCTGCTGCTCTAATGATTCTATCAATCTATTTGTTAATGTTTGATAATGTTTATAAATTACTATTGGGTTGCCTAAAAAGTCCTTTTGCTTTTTAAGTGAAAATAAGACACAAGTTTTAAACGTAGAGTGATTTATTTAATCAATGATATAATTACCAATTGATTTCAAAATCTTCTGCTTTCATTGGCCAAGAGCTCTTCCAGGTGAATTTCTACACCATCTTTAGAACTGAAAGTCTGTCTATTTAATGAATTTGAAGAGGCCAAAATAGGTAGAAATCTGAAGGCACAAAGTTGGGTGAATATGGAGAGTGAGGCAAAACTTCCCAACCAAGCCATAGTAACATTTTTTTGTGTCTGCAGAGAAGCCTGCAGTCTGGCATTGTCACGGTGAAAGACAGTGCCCTTGTAACTGAAAAGTTCTGGATGCTTCTCATTGATTACTGTGTTTAATTTGTGTAGCTGGTCACAGTACACATCTGAAGTGATGGTCCTGATCATAGGAAGATGCTCATAAAAGGCCATGCCCTTCCAATCCCACCAAAGTCCTGCACTGGAGGTTGTTTGTGGTGGTTTACTGCACTTACCCATGATCATTTGTGCTTCACGTTGTTATAATGACTCATTTGTCTTTTCTTGTCAACATTCTTTTCAAAAAAGGATAATTTTTGTTCATGTATCTGCTGCAAATTGCAGTTGGACATTCATTGGGCCATGCTCTCCTCATTCAATTGATGTGTGACCCAAACATTGAGCCTGCTGGTGTAACCAAGTTGGTGCAGATAGTTTTTAGTACTTGATTAGGATATTTGGAGAATATCTGCAATGATCCTTGTAAAATGGAGTAGGGTATGACTAACTCCTTCACTTTGTTGCTGTTAATCTCTCAGTTGGTCGGCTTCTTGAATGGAAAAATTTCCTGATTAAAATCTTGAAAACCACTTCTGGCACATATGTTCCATAACAGCATTCTGTACACAACACATATCTTCCTGCATGTTTCCATTGCTTTCTGATGTGTTGATAATGTTCATTTTGATTTTCCATTTTCAGGATGATCTTAAGCACACAAAATACAACCTGTCTCATTGCAAGTTCATGTCAAACTATGTTAGAGTGTCAGGTATCTAGCAAGTATGCATATGTAAAGGAAGAAAATGTAAATAAACTTTTGGGTCAACCCAATATTTTAAATGAACAGCTGAAACAGAATCTAAACTTTCATCTGATACCTTAACAATTTTGCCAGTCTACATTTTAATGTCTAATAATGTTTGAAGCTTAACTTTTTTTTTAAAGTGGTTGTATTTCCAGTTTTGTAGTGAGTTGAAAATGTTTTAAGTAGAGTTGTTGAGAATGTGAATCACTTATAGACACACAGATAGACAACTTGTTAATATGTTTTCTCTTTTTGGTTTTGAGTAAGAAGTAGAGCATGGCTAATGGTTAATGTTGCTTTTCTTCCCTCTCCTTATAAAACATTTATTGTTTGACATAGTGTAATACTTTATAACTAGTTGTCTGTGATATGAGTACACATGATAATGTGTCTCTTTAACATTATAACAAAAAGGTTTGTAATTCAGTCCCACTGTACAGCACCTTGGCAAGTGTGTTCTACTCTAGCCCTGGACTGCTCTGTGCCTTGTGAGTAAATTTGGTAGATGGAAACTGTGAGGAAGCATAATCGTCGTCATCATCATCATTGAATGTCCATGTTCCATGTTGGCATAGGTTGGACGGTTTGATAGGATCCACTGTGTCCAAAGACTGCAGTTTGCTTCAATATCTGTTGTGGCCTGGTTTTTACTTGATGCCCTTCCTATTGCCAACCATTTTACAGTGTGCACTGGGTACTTATTTTCAAGCCGCCTGCACTATTGAGGTCGCCATACAATTCATAAGATTATGAACCCTGCGGAAGATGTGTGTGTGTGTGTGTGTGTGTGTGTGGTGGGGAGCAACTTCATGCTCAGGGACAAGGGGATTACTATGACAGGAGGTGGGGAGAGCAACTTCCTGCAGAGGGGTCTGCATGACTGCTAACGTCTTATAGGGGAAGAGAAAGCGAAAAATAATTGATGGGAGCTGCAGGACATACATAATGGTGATAAAGTGCCTAGGTGTTCCCCCCCACCCACTGAGTAGAAGTGGGTGAAAGGGTAGGGTTGAAGGGTAGATAAAACAGAATCATGAACTGGGGAAGATAGAAGGATGCAGATGAACAACAGAAGTAGTAAAGATGATACAATGGCTGGAAGGGTGGGGAACAAGAGAGAGGTAAGATTTGGTTGAGTAGACTGGAGACAGAGGGAGGGGGGAAAGGCCGACATAAATCACTGTGGTGAAAGAGAATCACTGTAATGGGTGGAGAACCCCAAGCTTTCAGAACTCAGTTTTGCTGCCGTGTGTGTGTGTGTGTGTGTGTGTGTGTGCATATGTGTGCACGTGTGTGTGTGTGTGTGTGTTGATTTTGAACCCTGCTCCCTGCTTGACAATCAGTGTTGGGTTGTTTATGTCACTGTGACTTAGCAATTTGGCAAAGTGACTGATAAAATAAGTACCAGGCTTAAAAAAAAAGGCCTGGAGTTGACCAAATGTTTGACTAAAACCCTTCAAGCCAGTGCCCCAGCATGGCTGCAGACAAATGACTGAAACAAGTAACAGATTAAAGATAATTAATTCAAAACAAATGTGAATAAATAAGTATTACATTAGACAGAAAAATCTGAATGTGAAAGGGTTAATCTACAATTTTCCTTGCTAGCATGGGTTTAGAAAGATAGCTATGAGAGAGAGAGAATTTTATGGCTGGATGTGCAGGTGTGACTGTGTGGTTATGTAGTTCTCTTTCCAGCCACATGGTTTTGAGTTTCATCCTAATAGTGTGGCACCTTGGGCATGTGTCTTCTTCCTGGTGGAGTTGGGGTGGGCAAGAAAGGACAATGCAAGAGTGTAGAGAAAGGGCAACAGAAACAAATAGCACTTATGACTGAAAGGTGTAGAGCAGGGTGTAAGTAAAATAATATATCGTTGTCGTTGTCTAATGTCCATGTTCTATGCTGGCATAGGTTGACAGGATCTGATGTAGCCAAAGATAGCATCATACTCCAATATCTGCTTTGGCACTGTTTCCAAGGCTGGATGTCCTTCCTAACACCCACCACTTTACAGTGTGTATTTGGTGCCTTTTTTTTGAGCCACCAGCTCTATTGAGATTTCCATGCAGTTTGCAAGACTATGAGCCCTGAGGGAGGTAGACACAGCTTTATGGTATGGGATGAATTAAGGTACAAGAGAAGAGGGGGTAGAACAGGTTCTTCTAGTAGAGCTGTATTGTTACTCACATTTAGTAGGGGAGAGAGGTAATGATCAGTAGGACCTGTGAAGAGATAGGTATTAGGAATGAGGTGTTTAGAGTGATCCCTCAAGATCTGAGGGGAGTAGAAGTGAATGGGTATCTGGGGTTGGCAAGATTGTACAGGGATCAGGAGACAGCCTGCAACTGTAAAAATGTTGGGTAGAGTTGAAGGGTGATAACCAATAGGTCATGAGTTTGGGAAGATAGAAGGATGCCAGAGGGAGGAGGTAGGTGAGAGTGGCAGGACAATAATGATTCTGTTGACAGAAGGACAAGAGAAAGATGACAGTGAAATTGGATGCAGGAGCAGAGGGGAGAGGTAGGCATAGAACATAGTGTGAGAGGTAGTTTGGTTCATATATATATGTATATAAATATATATATATATATCAGGAAACTGAAAAAGAGAGAAGGTATCAACTTATGTTACTCACTGAAATAAAAGTAGTTTTCCAGTATAAAAACCTCATATTCTCCAGAATTGTTGCTTTTGTTTTTCCCTAGATTCTTTGTGTATTCAATGGTGGACTGGACACTGGTGTGAGCAAGGAAGAAATAGAAGAGGCTTTCTGTGAAGATGTCCGTGCTGAAGAAATTATCATGCTGCCTCAAAGACCTTATGCCTTTATATGTTACCTTTCTACTGAAGATGCAGTACAGGCCGCCAATAAATTGAACGGTACTAAACTAAGTAATGGAAACAACATCTATATTTCTTTTTTAAAGACAAGTAAGTGATCAGTATTTTCTTTTTAATATTTAACTCTTCTTCTCCAGGCCACTTCTATTTTATATCACCTTCCCTTCAAGCTCATATTTACCATTGACCACCTCTGCATCCTTTTACTACAATCACTTCTCTACTAGTCTCTAATCATCTGTCTGTCTTCTCTCACATTCTTGCAAACTTATTCGCCCAATCTTCCTGATCTTCTGTCCCATTTCTCTCTTCTACTCACTTTACCCACCTTCTTGCATTTATATTTCTTTCTAGCTATTCCAACAAACCCTTTATATAATGCAAAGTAGTCATGTATCTCCTTTTCAGCTATACCTGTCTCTCTCTTTCTCTCTCTGTCTCATACTTTAGCCCCTTAACAGCCTAGAGCCACCTTTTCTACTACACTTGTACTCGGTCAAGGAAGCTTTTTTGTCTTGTGAGTTACATTGTAACTCCTCTAGAACTACTGCTGCAAAATAAACACTCAGTTACATTCTGTAAAGTGGTTGGCAACAGGGAGGGCATCTGGTCATTGAAACCATACCAAAGCAGACATTGAAGCATGACACAGTCTTCTAACTTGGATTCTGCTAAACCATTCAACCTATGATGGCATGACTGACAGGCATTAAATGACAATGATAATGATATTTATTTTGTAATTATACATCTATTTTTATACATTGGTTATATAAGTTTACATTGTAACTTTCATTGAGGAATAAGCTGTGGTTGAGTAACCCTGATCAGTTTTGCATGTAAATATTATAGAATTTGTGGATGGATTAAAGCCTCAAACTGGTGTTAATAACTGGTTTTCTTTTCTTTATTGTTGGAAGGTGTTAAAACTTCTAACCACCTCTCTGTCATGCGTGTACCTATGTTCATGTAAATTGGTTTTCAAATTTTGACACAAGAGCAGCAATTTCGTGGGAGTGGGGTGGGGGCTAAGTCAACTACATTGACCCCAGTGTTCATCCTCCTTCTCTTCATCATCATCCTTTAATGTCCATTTTCCATGCTGGTATGGGTTGGATGGTTTGACCAGGGCTGGCCAGCTGGAGAGCTTCACCAGGTTCCAGTCTGAGTTGGCTTAGTTTCTGCAGCTGGATGCCCTTCCTACTGTCAACCACTTTACAGAGTGTGCTAGGTGCTTTTATTATGCCACTGGCACAAGTGCTTTTTACATGATGCCACCAAAGGTGCTTTTTATGTGGCACTGGCACAGGATTCTTGCAGGCCAATCCTCTTCACCAGGGAATGCAGCCTTAACACTACTGGTACTTATTTTATCAACTCTGTAAGAACAAAAGGTAAAGTTGACCGTGGCGGATTTTGACAGCTGAAATGCCACCAAATAATTTGCCTGGCATGCAAATGCTTCTGTCAGCTTGCTGCCTTACGTGCTGAGTATCTCAAACATGTTAACTTTTTTTTTTAATGTAAATAGTGAGGAAATTTTTTCCAGGTAGATATGTATGTTAATAATAATATAGATGAAGCAACATCCTAGAAACTTGGGTTTACTTTAACCCTTTTGATACAATCCTTCCGAGACCACCTCTGATTGTATGATAGAAACTCTTTGTTTCAAGGTGGTGAGCTGGCAGAAACGTTAGCACGCCGGGCGAAATGTTTAGCGGTATTTCGTCTGCCGTTACGTTCTGAGTTCAAATTCCGCCGAGGTCGACTTTGCCTTTCATCCTTTCGGGGTCGATAAATAAAGTACCAGTTACGCACTGGAGTCGATGTAATCGACTTAATCCCTTTGTCTGTCCTTGTTTGTCCCCTCTATGTTTAGCCCCTTGTGGGCAATAAAGAAATAAGAAACTCTTCGTTTTAAAATGATATAAATTAAAGCTTCCTATCAAAATTTAATATTCAGTTACTTGCTTAATATTGACTCACTTATTTTATGAAATTCTTCGTTTGTTTTTTTTTTTCAAAATTAATCTAGTGACATTACATTTCAACAGAAATTTAGTAACAAAATAGGTTGATTGGAGTGTTCCTAACCAAGGTAGATAACTCTGTTTGTCATACTCCACTGTTTCGAAACTTACTATTTCTATCTCACTGATAAGTGATTAAGTTCTAAACGATTTTTAACAGTGTTAGCAGTTTTGCAAATGCTTAACTATGCAGAAATTGTGATATCAATGCTAACATTTTGAATGCTATACAATAATATCCTTGCTAGCATTTAAATTGCTCTAAAAAAAACAAAAGGTGCTAATAAGCATGAAATTAGTTGTAATAAAAAACTGCAAGAGTTACCTGCCTTGTATATTCTCTTGTTTTTGTTCATGAATAGATGAAAATACATTTATCCCTGGATAGTAACATCCTCTAGTAGATTTGGTATCTGTTTCTAGACAGCTAAGTCAAATTAAGAGACCATGAAATGTATTCTTTTCTCCTATTCTTTAACTTGTTTCTGTCATTTGACTGCAACCATGCTGGAGCACTGCTTTGAAGGGTTTTAGTCAAACAAATCGACACCAAGACTTATTTTTTCAAGACTAGTATTTATTCTGTCTCTTTTTCCGAATCGCTAATTTACGGGACATAAACATACCAACACTGGTTGTCAAGCGGAGATGGGGGGACAGACAGACAGACGGACACACACATACACACACACACAATGGGCTTCTTTCAGTTTCTATCTGCCAAATCCACTGACAAGGCTTTGGTCGGTCTGAGGCTATAGTAGAAGACATTTGCCCAAGGTACCACGCTGTGGGACTGAACCCAGAACTATGTGGTTGAGGAGCAAGCGTCTTACCACACAGCCACACCTGAAGATTTTAAAACAGAAACTTTTTAGTTGTTGACCCATGCCATCTTCATTTATTCTCTCCCTTTCTGCGACCGAGTGGAACCCTTGGATACATCTCTGTAATCAATGAGTTCTTTGACTTAGTTTTTTTTTTTTTTTTTTCTTTCTATTTGGTAGTTCCATCGTGCTTAGTTCCATCCACAGACCTACCACCAGGTTTGATTCTTCTGAAAGATTTCATCAGTGAAGATTACGAAACCCAGCTGATCAGTGCTATAGAATGGGCTGACTGTGATAATCCAAGTAAGGCATTTTTTTTTTGTTTATTTTCCAGTAGAGTAAATACAAAATAGCTCTATTGGTTAAATATCTTTACATCTCCTCTCGTTTATTTCTTTAGATGTGATTCCAAGTTGTGTGTTAATGATTCTGCCAGCTTGCCACTTTATTTAGAGTTTAATATTGACATCTATTAATAAATAATGAGCCAACAAGAAGAACCTCTTGACCTGCTAGAAATCGCAGTCAACTCTCATATCTCATCCTAAAAAAAAAAGGACACTTTAGACAATGTAGTCCTAGATAACTCTATAACCCTTGTAAAGACAGGCTAGTCTCAACCAGAATATCTCTGATCATTCAGTATTGACCTAGGATTAAACAACAATAAAATTTAAAATATGACGGTTATAAATTTTTAAGTAGGTTGACTAAAGCCAACTCAAACATGTGTCCTAATTAAAATTTCATTTTGTAGTTTTTTAAATTCAATTCTTGTTGTTTCATTATACAGCCCAAACAACTTTGAAACACCGAAAAACAAAGCACTATGGATACGAGTTCTTGTACAGCACAAACAATGTTGATCCAAGCACTCCTCTTCCTTGTGGAATCCCTCCAGTATGTGATAAATTAATTTCAAAGGTTATGCAACATGGATTAATTAACCACTGTCCAGACCAGTTGACTGTCAACCAATACTTACCCGGACAAGGTATGTGTGCATCAAGCCACTCAGTATTTGTACATTCAGTTTTTGTCACTATTTGTTTTGTGTGTGTACGTGTGTGTGTGTGTGTGTTTAATGAAATAAAAGTTTTGTGTGTGTATACAGGAAACCCTTGAGATTTGTCAGTTCAAATTTCATGTGTTCATATTCCTCAAACTTTCACAAATTTAAGGATTTCAAAAGTTGAATGTATGAATCTTGAGAATTGCCTGTTTATTCAAAATAATAGAAGCACTACCGGAAAAAACTCTGCGTTTAATACAAGCAAATTGTGTACACTACGTCTAGGTATAAGCCTATAAGCTGTGAAGTACAATTCCCTTTCTCTCTTTCTCTGTGGATAGAGAGATGAATAGCTGACCTGTGAACAAATTGTTAAAAAACATTGAAGCTAGTCAGGCCAGTCTTTTGTTTTTTTGACCACAAAGAGAAAAATGTGGTTTAACTCCATAATCTACTTTTTATAATGAGGTTAAAATTGGGTTTGCTAAAATTCTCTATCATAAGATATGTATGTATATAGGAATGTAAAGGGATGTAATTGAATAGTACAAGGCATTTTGTCCATCATTCTACAGTGTGGAACTGGTACTTAATTTACTGACCTCGAAAGGATGAAAGACAAAGTCAACCTTGGCAGAATTTGAATTCAGAATGTGAAGATGGACGAATTACCGCCAAGCATTTCGCCTGGTGTGCTAACGATTCTGCCAGCTTGCCACCTTAATAATAATAATAATAATAATAATAATAATAATAATAATAATAGGCTTCATACATTTGTACCCCAGTGTCACTTTGATGACATGCACTGCTCTCTCACTCAATAATAATAATAATTCTTTCTACTGTAGACACAAGGCCTGAAATTTGGGGGAGGAGGATAGTCGATTATATTGGTCCCAGTGTGTAACTGGTACTTATTTCATTGACCCTGAAAGGATGAAGGGCAAAATCAACCTTGGCAGAATTTGATTTCAAAGTGTGAAGACAGACGAAATACCGCTAAACATTTCGCTTGGCATGCTGACAATTCTGTCAGTTCACTGCCATAATAATAATATTAATAATTCTTTCTAATTTTGGTACAATATCCACAATTTTGAGAGTTCTTGACTTGTATTTTATTTTATTAACCTTGAAAAGATAGAAAGCAAAGTTGATCTTGGTGGGATTTGAACTTAGAATTTAAAGAGCTAGAACAAACACTGCATAGTATTTTCTTTCTGATACTCTAACAAATCTGTCAGCTAACTGCTTTCACCCTGAATATAATAACAATGCTTTCTTATAACAGAACACTTTTTACCATGCTGAATATAGATGTATCAATTCTATGACATAGTTTATAACCATTCATCTTCATCTCATTGAAAAGTTCAATGTCCTCTGATCTGACCTCACTACTTGTCTCTTGGTCTTCGCAGAACAATATGTGGAAGAAGGTTCCAGATGTTATCTTATTTCTCTTGTTCTCTAATTCATTTATGCCATTATTAATGGCAATCTCTTGAGTGATGACTGAAAGAGTGTGATTGTGATTACAAGTGCCTGAAATAGGGTTCCTGTGAAGGATCTCAGGTGATTTAGCTCTCCAGATTGAGTCGATACTTCTCCACATTGAGAGGTAACACCTCTTGTACTACAGACTTGTGATTAGCATGATGCAAGAAAGAATTGCAAGACAAGTTCTTTAAACTGAGCCAACTGGCAGGAGACTTAATGGTAAGAGGTGGTTGGATAATATCCAGAGTCTCAGCTAGTCACACTTGGGAATCCATCCAGAAAGTCTAATGACAGTTCCTTCTGATAGGACCCTATGGAGGAAATGCCCAAGGACTCTACTCCAACAACCCTTCCAGGAATGAATGGACAGATAGAATCTTGTATTTCTGTAACATGAAGTTTTTTTTTTCTCACATGTTGTCCTCTATATACCATGTTACTACATTAATTATGAACATTGATATATATTTACTTGTAGGTATACCACCACATGTAGATACTCCTTCAGCTTTTGAAGATGGAATCGTTTCCTTAAGTCTTGGTTCTATGGTGAGATTTCTAACTATACAGAATTTTATTTTCTAAATATTATTACAAATTTTTTGTTTATTGTGTGTGTACGGTTAGAGGTCTGTAAATGTTCGTTTGCTGAAATGGCTACAACTACTACTATTTATTATGATTGTTGCATATTGTCCAGTCACGGAATTCAGTTTCTGTAATTAATTGATCTGTATTATGTCTTTGAAGTATTTTAATATTTAATAATTCTTCTTCGATGGAATGTGATGAAATTTTTTTTAATATTTCAAGGGAGAGAACTCTGGATTTATATTTTACAAGTTTTTTCCCTTAATTAAAGAAAATGAAAACTTCTGCGAACATATTTTATCTTTTGTTCCAGTCAATTCGACTTCACCCATGCTGGAGCACAGCCTTGAAGAATTTTTAGTAGAATCGAACCCAGTATTTGTTTTTTGTTAAACCTTGTATTTATTCTGTCGGTCTGTTTTGGCGAACCGTTTAGTTACAGGGACGTAAACATCCAAAACCAGTTGTCAAGCAGTAGTGACACACACACACACACACATATTTATACACGTTTCGATGTTTGCGTAGGTCTGACAGAATTTGTCGAGGCACTTTTCAATGGCTGGATGCCAAGCAAGGTAATATTTCCCCATGACCAGACAATCTCTTGTAGAATATTGGAAACAAAAGACATATGCTTGTGCTCATTTACAACCCCCACTTTGTGAAAAACTAAGAGATACAAGCACACGCATATGTATATACAAACAGGAAAAATCTATTTCTCTGCAGATTAAAAAAATGCCGAACACCATGCAAGCATGGCTGTGTGGTAAGGAGCTTGTTTCTCAACCACATGGGTCCAGGTTCAGTCCCATTGTGTGGCACCTTGGGCAAATGTCTTCTACTATAGACTTGGCTTGACCAAATCCTTGTGTGTGGATTTGGTAGATGGAAACTGAAAGAAGCCCATATATGTGTGTACGTTTTTGTGTCCGTATTTGTCCCCCCACCATCACTTGACAACCAGCGTTGGTGTGTTTATGTTCCTGTAACTTAGCAGTTTGGCTAAGGAGACCAGTACAGTAAGTACTAGGCTTACAAAGAATAAGTCCTGGGGTCGATTTTATGACTAAAATAAACCCTTTAGGGTGGTGCTATATATATATATATATATATAGTCGATTGACTACATATATATATAGTTGATTGACTATATATATATATATATATATATATATATATATATATATATATATATATGTATATATATATATGTATATGTATATATATATATGTATATGTATATATATATATATATATGTATATGTATATATATATATATGTATATGTATATATATATATGTATATGTATATATATATATATATATATATATATATATGTATTGGAGCCTGGTGTTGCCATCCGGTTTCACCAGTCCTCAGTCAAATCGTCCAACCCATGCTAGCATGGAAAGCGGACGTTAAACGATGATGATGATGATGATGATGTATATCAATTCTGTCAGCTGACTGTTTAGTATAATAATCTTCTAATATAATAATGAGTGTAGCGTTTTTATATCATTATCATCATTTAACGTCCGTTTTCCCTACTGGCATGGGTTGGACGGTTTGACTGTGGTCTGGAGAGCCAGCGACTGCACCAGGCTCCAATCTGATCTGGCAGTGTTTCTACAGCTGGATGCCCTTCCAAATGCCAACCACTCCAAGAGTGTAGTGGGTGCTTTTTACGTACGACTGGCGCAAGAGCCAGTCAGGCGGGCCTGGCATCAATCATGTTCGGATAGTGCTTTTTATGTGCCACCAGCATGGGAGCCAGTCAGGGGGTACTAGCATCGGCCATATTCGGATTGTGCTTTTTACATACCACCAGCACAGGGGCCAGTCAGGCGGTCCTGGCATCAATCACATTTGGATAGTGCTTTTTACATGCCACTGGCACAGGAGCCAGTCAGGGGTTACTGGCATCGGCCATGTGCGGATAGTGCTTTTTATGTGTCACCAGCACGGGGGCCTGTCAGGGGGCACTGACCACAGCTGCAATTTTGGTTTTACTTGACTCTACAGGTCTTCTCAAGCATATCATATCACCCAATACATCAAGGGTACTCTTAAATGGGCTGGACATGCAACACTGGCATCGGCCATGGCTGTGATCTCACTTTAGTTCCAGGTCTTCTCAATCACAGCATAATTCCAAAGGTCTTGGCCTCCTGTCATTGTCTCTGTGAGGTCCAATGTTTGAAGGTCATGCTTCACCATCTCATTCCAAGTCTTCCTGTGTCTACTTCTTCCACAGGTTCCTTCTACTGTTAGTGAGTGGCACTTCTTCACACAGTTGTCCTCATCCATACGTAACACATGACCATACCAGCGCAGTCGTCTGTCTTGCACACCACATTTGATGCTTCTTATGTCCAACTTTTCTCTCAGGGTGCTTACACTGTGTTGTGTATGCACACGGACATACATCCAGCAGATCATATTAGCTTCATTTCTTACTGACATTACGCATGTCCTCAGCATTCACGGCCCATGTTTCACTGCCGTGTAGCATGGCAGTTCAAACACATGCATCATACAGTCTGCCTTTCATCCTGAGTGAGAGGCCCTTAGTTGGCAGCAGAGGTAGGATCTCTTTGAACTTTGTCCAGGCTATTCTTACTCTAGCCGCTACACTTTCAGAGCAACCCCACCCCACTACAAACTTGGTCACTTAAGTAGTGGAAGCTATTAACTACTTCTCGTTTTTTTCCCCTGGCATGTGATGGAATCTGTTTTCTGTACATCTTCAGTGTTTATTGCACCTGTGCATCTGCCACACACAAAAACTATCTTTCTGGTTAACCTTCCTTTGATATTGCTGCCCCTTTTATGTGTCCATAGCTTACACCGGGTACATCGTATGGAGTTTTTACCCACGCCTTTTCTACAGATCGAGCAGGGCCATCTACCTGGAGAGGTTTGTGATTTGTCAGCCTTCCTACTTACTAAGACTTTGATTTTTGCTAGGTTAACCCTAAAACCCTCCAATTCTAGACCTTATATTTGTATGTATATATATATATATATTTGTCCAGAATCACGCTGGATGCGGAGGAGGAGAGAGAAAATAGTAATTTAGTGAAGGAGAAGTAGTGAGAGTAATAGCCCTGACTGAGAGGGAGTGAGAGAAAGTAATAGCAGTATGGAAAAGGAAGGGGTGAACAAAAATCAGTTTTTCAACTCTGTGAGTATATGTGTGTATGTGTACAAGAGAAGTATGTGAATGTTTGTATGTATGATTATTATGTACCTTATTTATATAAAAACTACTACAATTAGCCGTCATTATTGATGGTACATGGTCAGCTGGTAATAATAAAAATCACCATTATCAATTAATGTCTGCTTTCCATGCTGGCATGGGTTAGACGGTATGACTGGAACTGGTAAGCCACAGGGCTGCACCAGGTTCCAGTCTGATTTGGCATGGTTTCTATGGCTGGATGCCCTTCCTAATGCCAACCACTCTGAGAGTGTAGTGGGTGCCTTTTACATGACACCAGCAAGCACAGCATATCACCAAAGGTCTCGGTCACTTGTCATTGTCTACATGAGGCTCAATATTATATATGTATATGTATGTATATATATACATACATATATATATAATTTCACGCAAACACACACTTACACATCTGGCAAAAATATTGATACACACTGTCAATAGAATTGTCAGAAATGTGCCTCAGCGAGCTGGCAGAATCATTAGCACACCGGGCGAAATGCTTAGTGGTATTTCGTCTGCCGTTACATTCTGAGTTCAAATTCCGCTGAGGTCGACTTTGCCTTTCATCCTTTCGGGGTCGATAAATTAAGTACCAGTTATACTCTGGGGTCGATGTAATCGACTTAATCCCTTTGTCTGTCCTTGTTTGTCCCCTCTATGTTTAGCCCCTTGCGGGCAATAAAGAAACGAGAAATGTGCCTCAGCAAAACCTGGGAACAAATCTTCAGTGACTTATTTGAGTTTTAATCGAAATGAGAAATGAGTAAAAAACAAATTATACTTTGTTTTAGAATTGATATTAATCCCATTAATTCTTGTTGTAGAGATGTAAATGGGATGACTTTGTTGTTGCTTTTGTCAAAGAATCTTGGCAAATGGTTCATTTCCATTCTTTGTTCTTTATTTCAGGTTGTCATGGAGTTTCATCATTCTGATGGTCATCACAGGAGTGTAATCCTGCCACAAAGAAGTCTTCTAGTAATGACCGGAGAATCTAGATATATCTGGTCCCATGGGATCACTCCAAGAAAGTCAGACATTGTACCCCTTCCAGACAGTTCGATGACTCTGGTCAAAAGAGAAACAAGAATATCATTTACGTTTCGCAAACTAGCTTCGGAAAATTCTATGCATAGTAAGCAGAAACACTTCTTGTTGTTTTAGTAAATATTTGGATCTTAATGAACACTTCGTTATTAAGGTAGTTGCCTGTCATTGTTGTTGTTATTGTCAGCCCCAATTAAGAAAAACTACAATTAAAAGTGTTCCAACTGCAGCTGTCCTGAGGACTGGTGGACCAGGTGGCTACACCAGGCTGCAATCTGATTTGGCAGAGTTTCTACAGCTGGATGCCCTTCCTAACGCCAACCACTCAGAGAGTGTAGTGGGTGCTTTTACGTGCCACCGGCATGAAGGCCAGTCAGGCGGTACTGGCAACGGCCACGGTCGAAATGGTGTATTTTATGTGCCACCTGCACAGGAGCCCCATTATTGTATATCTAACACTACATTCTCTATCTTGATTTTTCAAAACACTCATTATCATCATCAACATTTAATGTTTGCTTTCCATGCTGGCATGGGTTTTATGGCTTGACAGGAACTGGCAAGGCCAGAAGCAGCACCAGGTTCCATAGTCTGTTTTGGATTGGTCTTTACAGCTTGAGGCTTTTCCTAATGCCAACCACTTTACAGAATGTCCTGGGTGCTTTTTACATGGCACCATCACCAGTACTTTTTACATAGCACCAGCACCAGTGCTATTTATGTGGCACCAGCACCAGTGCTATTTATGTGGCACCAGCACTCACACCAATACTTTTATGTGGCACCTTGGTTTTCAGATATCATTTCTGTCGCAATGTCCAGTCCTCATTGTGTTGTCATGGGTTGTGTGCCTCAATGACCCTGAGGGCCATACCAGTGAAGCACAAACTCCTGATAGAACCTCCTATACTGGACAGGTCAAAAGATAGAGGCCGGACTAATATGGACCAGACCATCTCTTCTCAGAAGTAAAAATGGGTTTGCATAAGGTCAACACCCCTACCTAGAATAAAGTAAAGTTAGATGGGCATTGATAACAATTCAAAACCAACAAGAATTGGGAGCTTAGAGTCAATATTAGTAGAGAAAAGTTGTTGGTGACCTATGCTTCATAGGGAGCAAAGAGCTTAAATAAGTAAACAGGGTGATTTGAGAGTGGTTTGGTTGCTATTTCTAGCAGTTCAGTCAACCATGTAGATACTTCCTCATTGGCTTGTTATTGTTGTTGATGCTGTTGCTGTTGCTACTACTGTTGTTTTTGGGAGCCCTGTTCCATCAGAGCTATATTATAGAGGAAGCTAACAGATTAAGTATTTCCGAATGAAATCCTAGAGCCTGGTGGGATGTTTGTGCAAGATACACTGTGACATATTCAAGGCTTATCATACATTATGGATTGTGGTAGGAAGAGAGGACTTGTATGGGACATAATGTTTCAGAGGGTAACGGTCAAGGTAGATTGTAATAGGTCAGTCCTGATTAAGCAGACCTATGACCATCACATATTTTTTTCACACAGTGTGGGTATGGGTGTGTGATTAAGAAGCCCGCTTCCTAACGATATGACTGTGGTTATAGTCCCACTGTGTTCAAATTCTGGTCCTAGGGGTTAAGGGATCAAATCCAGCAACATGCATTTCAGTGGATATGTTCAGTGTTTATTGCCCTTGTACATCTGCCACACACAAAAACTATCTTCTTGGTTAACCTTCCTTTGATATTGCTGCCCCTTTTATATGTCCATAGCTTACACTGGGTACATCGTATGGAGTTTCTACCCATGCCTTTTCTACAGATTGAGCAGGGCCATCTACCTGAAGAGGTTTGTGATTTGTCAGCCTTCCTACTTACTAAGATTGTTTTTTTTTTTGCACATTTATTATGTAAAGTGGTTGGCACTAAAAAGGGCATCAGCTGTAGAAACCTTGCCAAAATAGACAATTGAAGACTGGTGCAGCTCTCTGGCTTGCCAGCTACTATCAATCTCTCCAACCCATTCCAGCATGGAAAATGAACGTCAAATGATGATGGTGATGATGTATGTGCACACTTGTCTCTTATTTGTGTTGTTTTTGTTACATATACACATTCACTCATTAATACACACACACATGACTGTGTGGTTAAGAAATTTCCTTCCAAACCACATGGTTTGGGGCTCAGTACCACTGCATAGCACTTTCAGCAAATGTCTTCTACTATAACACTGGGCTAACCAAAGCCCTAAAACCTTGTGAGTGAATTTGGTAGATGGAAACTGAAAGAAGTTCATTGTATGTGTGCGTTTTGTCTCCTTGTTGTGATTGTGTGATTATTGGAAATTAATGACATTCTACAAAAACATGTCTGGCCATGTGGAAATATTACCTTGCTTGGAAACAGGTGAGGGTTGGAAACAGGAAGGGCATCTGACTGTTAGAATCCTACTTTAGTAAACTCTATCTGACCCATGCAAGCACAGAATAGAGGACTTTAAAATGAGGATGATATATTTTCATCTCTAACTCTGTGTTATTTTTTGTTATATGCACACACACACACACACACTCTTTTTCTCTTTTTTTCTTTTACTCTTTTCACATACAAGCACATGTTGTTGCCCCCACCACACACAAATAAACTCTTAATGCATAACACAGATTCATGAAAACATTGACCTCACCTAAATGGTTTTTACAGCCTGTCCTTCACATGCAAGCCAATTCCGTCAGCAGCATCTATTAAATTGGTTCATAACACATTGTTCCTTTACACAAAGAATCTACAAGTTGTTCAGTACACTCAAGTATTCTGACAGCTCTAATTCTTATAAGCTGCACTTAATTGTCTCTTCAAAATCTCAAACAAAAACCAAAACTAAAACAAAGAATAAAAGAAAACAGACAATTTGTCTCGCATCAGTGAATCCGAGGACATTTTGCCCCTCCAATCCTTATCCCTTTTTTCTTTGTATTTTCTCTTTCATAATTGAAGTTCACTGTTGTACTGCGCTAGTCATATTCTTTAACTGTGTTATTCTAAAAATACAGATCTTTGGGGTTTCCACCTTATTTTTGATCTTCCAACAAGTGCACTGTCCTGGCATACATTTGACCCATTTGAAGTCAAAGTTCCTCTTATTTACACACACACACACACACACACACACACACACATTTTATTTTGTTGATTTTTCTCTTCTTTTCTTTTCTTATTATTTTATTATGTTTTTACATATGTATCTCTTCTTGAGAATTATGTTTTAAGGAATCTTACATGAACACAGACTATTATAGCATTTGAACTAAGAACTTTTTTGATCATAAAAAAAAAATAATAAAAGCAAGTGGGGTAATAGCTTTGCACTAAAGCACCTTCCCAAATAAGTTTGTTCCCTCAAAAGGCTTTTGTCTTGAATTCTTCTAGAAAATTCTCTTCCATCAGTGTTTCACAACAAGTGGTGAGTCACCACCAAAATGTTGTAAGCATCATTAGTTTGGTGTGAAAACAAATGATTCTACTTGCATAGATATATCACAATTCTGGGCTGTTGTTGTTGATGGTGCTGTTTAGATAAGCTATGACCATCCCACCATTTTTTTTTCAGTTCCATTGCAGGATACCTTGGGCAAGTGTTTTCTACTATAACCCCAGGCTTACCAAAACCTTGTGAGTGGATTTAGAAGATGGAAATTGAAAGAAGCCACTACCATTACTACTCTCACTATCATTACCACCACTGGAAGTGGGGACACAAAGACACACACACACGTGGGTGTGTGTGTATAAATATATATAACAGGCTTCTTTCAGTTTCCATCTACCACATCCGCTCACAAGGTTTGGTTGGCTTGAGGCTATTGTAGAAGACACTTACCCAAGGTGCTATGCAGTGGGACTGAACCCAGAGCCATGTGGTTGAGAAGCAAACTTCTTACCACACAGCCATGCCTGCACCTACACACACATATCACCACCACCACCACCACCACCACCACCATCATCATCATCATCATCATCCTTAACATATGTCTAAGTCATGTAACTTAACTCAAAAATACAATGTAGCATGAGAAAACATTTCTTCAAAAAGTTTATTAGCTTAAGTCTGTTTTAATAAAAGATTTCTACATATTTGCAAATGTATTTTATTTGATTTTCCTTTTCAGTATTGAGTTTTAGGTGTGTTTTCTTAAAAATGTTTATACTTTTAAATACGTTTGTTGAAGTTGAGGTTCATATTTTTCCCATTAATCTCTTTTAAAAAATATGGCATTAAGTAAAAAAAAAGACATGACTCAAAGTAACATAAGTTGAGGCAGGCATGGCTATGTGGTTAAGAAGTTTGCTTGCCAGCCAAATGATTTTTGGGTTCAGTCCCACTGCCTGGTACCTTGGGAAAGTGTCTTCTACTATGACTCCGGACCTTGTGAGAGTGATATTTAATTTTGAACCCTTTAAATGTATAACCTTTGTAAACAATTTATCTAAACTATCTTTTATTCTTCTTTTACTTGTTATGGTCATTTGATTGTGGCCATGTTGGGGCACTGCCTTAGAGAAATTTTTAGTCAAATGAATCAACCCCAGTATTTATTTTTTAAGCCTGGTATTTATTCTGTCGGTCTCTTTTGCTGAACCCCTGAGTTATGTGGATGTAAACACACAAGCACTGGTTGTCAAGTGGTCGTGGTGGTGGGGGACAAACACAGACACAAAGAGAGAGAGACAGACACACACACACACACACACACACACACACACACACACACACACACACACACACACACGATGGGCTTCCCTCAGTTTCTGTCTACCAAATCCATTCACAAGGCTTTGGTTGGCCCAAGGCTTATAGTAGAAGACACTTACCCAAGGTGCCACACAGTGGGACTGAACCTGGAACTGAGTGATTGAGAAACAAGCTTCTTACCACACAGCCATGCCTGCACCCGTTATGCAATTCCTTTCATTTTGTGTCTTTTATGGGTTGTTTATTCCTTACATTTTCTACCTTTTATCTTTCCAGCCTCTGAAACTCTGATTCCTGCCAAAACCGCATCTGAAAATGGGTATGTTGTTTTTGTTTTTGTATATTTTTTAAGAAGTTTTTATTAATTATTTTACATTTTTTGGATTGTATTCTTATTCTTTGTAGGTTGCATTAGTCTTACATTTGCATAGATTTTCTTCTTGGAGAGCACCAGACTAGATGCTTTATACCATTTTGTTTTGCATCTTTGGTTTTGTGTCTAAAATCCTTCTATTCATACCTCCAGTACTGATTTAAGTTGCAATTAACACCACGAATGAACACAAGACATTGTGACGTACTAGAGAGATCAGTAGACTCATCCATTGCAAGAGAATACCACAAAAAGTTCTTAGCTTTCTCATGTATCTGTATATTCTCTCCAAGTTCTTCTATTCTCTGCACAACTGAACTTGCTGAAAGGCTGATACAGCCAAACATGTTAGCTTTTTCAGGACACAAGTCATTTGCTGCTTCCATCATGCACTCTTTTATAAAGTTTCCATCAGTAAATGGTTTTTCTCACTCTGCCAACTTACTCCCTATTTTGTAACTTACATGAATAATACATTCATTTTCAACAAACTTTTCCGTAAAGAAATTCTTTTGAGATTCCAAACTGTTTCATAGATTCAAATTTCTCGAACCACAACTTTCCAGAATGTTTAGAATGTGTTGAGAGATGTTTTGCTTCATAGTGACGATGAATATTGTACTCTTTCATAACAGCAACACTTTTGTTGCATATCCAGCAACTAGCTTTCTGGTCGTTTGTTTCCACAAAGAAGTACTTTTCTTCCCATTCCTTATTGAAAATGCGACATTCATCATCAACCTTTCTATTCTTAGTAGCCATAACGATGGGTGAAGAAAAAACAAAAGCAGTCTTAGGCCTCGGCGTCAGATATTCTCGTTGTCATTGAAATCACTAATAACTAACTAGCCCGAGGCACACGTGATGTACTGTAGTAATTATTATGGAGCGTGAAATACATAGCGTGTGACGTGACTGACTCAGTTTACATACAACATGCGTAATCTAAGAACTGTAAGAAGCAGTGTAAAAGCATGTTTATTTTTTTCAGCATCCAATGGTGGGCCGGACAAATTGATGTTGCGGGCTGTAGTTTGGTGACCCATGCTGTAGGTCAACCTTCTTCTCCTCCCCCTCCTCCTGCTGATCATGATGATGATAATGATCATCATCATCATTGACATCACCATCCTTCTCGTAATCATTGTTGTTATCATCAGTTTCATCACTGTTATCACCATCCTTCCCAACTCTTCATCATCATCATCATCTCCTCTTCACCATCATCATCTTCATCATAGGTACACGACACTGCTTTTCCCCTTCCCAGGCTACAGGCCCACACCCCCAACACCCATACTGTTAGGATTGGCACTCTCAACGTCGGCACGCTGAAAGGTAGATCTGGTGAAATTGTTGAGATGCTTGAACGGAGATGCGTAGATATGTGCTGCATCCAGGAAGTAAGATGGAGAGGAGGTTCTGCAAGGTTCCTCACAGGCAAAGAACACAGGTACAAGATTTTCTGGGCAGGGAACACTGACGGGGTCGGGGGCGTAGGAATACTTCTAGCGGAGAAATGGGTGGATAAGGTAATCGAGGTCGTTAGAGTAAGTGACAGAGTACTTAAGATCAGACTAGTGCTTCATCATAGATTAGCTACTGTCATCTCAGCCTATGCACCTCAACCTGGGCTACCAGATGGTCTGAAAGACCAATTCTATGACACCCTCTTGCAAACTACCTCGTCGACGAGTGACAGGGACCTTCTCTTTGTGGCTGGAGACTTCAACGGTCATGTCGGACGTCGTGCTGGGGGCTTCCATGGCATACATGGAGGCTATGGCTTCGGTTCCCGCAACGAGGAGGGAACCAGACTGCTGGAGTTCTGTGATGCAACCAATCTTATGGTCTGCAAT
The DNA here is from genome assembly GCF_046866305.1 of Octopus bimaculoides. NCBI lineage: Eukaryota > Metazoa > Mollusca > Cephalopoda > Octopoda > Octopodidae > Octopus > Octopus bimaculoides. The sequence goes on from NC_142940.1 coordinate 37,445,572, forward strand.
ACCAACTTCAGGAAACCTGCCAGTCACCTAGTCACCTACCGCTCCGGCAGACACTCTAGCCAAATCGACTACATCCTCGCCAGAAATAGGGAAAGAGGGCGGCTTATAAATGCCAAAACCTACCCTGGCGAAGAATGTACCCCACAACATAGATTAGTAGTTAGCGACTTTGGGATCAAGGCAAAATGGGTGCCCAGAATTAGACAGGCTTGGAGAAGAAGGGTGTGGAAGCTTAAAGACCCTGCAAACGGACAGAGACTTAGAGACAAGTTACTTGAAGCATTTAACGAAATAGAAGGGGATATAGCATCATACAACGTGGAAGACAATTGGAGATTTCTGCGGGACAACCTGTTAAAAGCCACCGACCAGATTTGTGGGTGGTGTAAGGTCCCCTCCCAACCCAGAGTAACGTGGTGGTGGAACAAGGAGGTAGACAGGGCTATTAGACAAAAGAAACAAGCTTGGAAGGACTGGAAGAACGGTGGTAGCAGGGAATTGTACCAATGTGCCAGAAGGGAGGCTAGGCGACAGGTTTATTTAGCCAGAGGGGAAGCAGATAAGGAAAGATTTGCCAATGTTCTGCGCCGTGAGGACCAAAGACTCGAGGTATTTCGTGTTGCAAGACAGTGTAGGAGAGAGAATAGTGATGTTGTAGGAGAGAAATGTGTTCGCATGGATGATGGTACGCTTGCATTAAATGAGGATGCAAAGAAAGAGGTCTGGAGATGCCACTACGATAGATTGCTTAATAAAGAGAATGAATGGGAGAAAGAGAGCCTGCCTTATGTCGACCCAATAGAGGGACCAGCTATCCGAGTTGATAGTACCAGGGTAGATAAAGCAATTAAGAGTATGAAGACCGGGAAAGCCCCCGGCCCATCAGGAATCACTGCAGAGATGCTCAAAATATCTGGCAGTGTTGGCTATAGCCTAGTCACCCGTATTACGAACCAGGTGATACACGAAGGAGTCATACCCTATGACTGGTGTAGCAGCATCATAGTCAACTGCTACAAAGGTAAAGGGGACGCTTTAGATACAAATAATTACAGAGGCATCAAGCTGTTAGATCAGGTTATGAAAGTTACAGAGAGGGTCATAGCCCAACTAATTAGGGAGCGAATCAATTTAGATGAGATGCAGTTTGGGTTCGTGCCAGGTAAAAGCACTACTGATGCCTTATTTCTAGTGAGACAGTTGCAAGAGAAATACCTAGCCAAGGATAAACCTCTGTACCTGGCTTTCGTTGACATGGAGAAAGCCTTTGACAGGGTCCCCCGATCCCTTATCTGGTGGTCAATGAGGAAACTTGGGATAGAAGAATGGCTAGTGAGAGCTGTGCGAGCCATGTACAGAGATGCGGCCAGTAAGGTGAGGGTTGGAAATGAGTACAGCAATGAATTCCGGGTAGAGGTAGGGGTCCACCAAGGTTCCGTCCTCAGCCCCCTATTATTTACCATAGTCCTCCAGGCAATCACAGAGGAGTTCAAGACAGGTTGCCCCTGGGAGCTCCTCTATGCTGATGACCTTGCCCTAATTGCAGAGTCACTATCAGAACTAGAGGAGAAGTTTCAGGTGTGGAAGCAAGGTCTAGAATTGAAGGGCCTTAGAGTCAACCTAGCTAAAACCAAAATCCTAATAAGTAGGAAGGTAGATAAAACACAAACCCCTTCAGGTAGATGGCCCTGCTCAGTATGTAGAAAAGGAGTAGGTAGTAACTCTATAAGATGTACCCGGTGCAAGCTATGGACACATAAGAGGTGCAGCAACATCAAAGGCAGGTTAACTAGCAAGTTAGTTTTTGTTTGTGGCAGATGTTCAGGTGCAATAAAGACTGCAAACAAACAGGAAACAACTTCTATCTCATTCCAGGGTGAAAAACTAGAGGTAGTCGATAGCTTCCGCTATCTGGGCGACCAAGTTAGTAGTGGGGGTGGGTGCGCTGAAAGTGTAGCTGCTAGAATAAGAATAGCCTGGGCAAAGTTTAGAGAGCTCTTACCCCTGCTGGCGACAAAGGGACTCTCACTCAGAGTAAAAGGCAGACTGTATGACGCATGCGTACGAACAACCATGCTACATGGCAGTGAAACATGGGCTGTAACTGCTGAGGACATACGTAAGCTCGCAAGGAATGAAGCCAGTATGCTCCGTTGGATGTGTAATGTCAATGTGAATACCCGTCAGAGTGTAAGTATCTTGAGAGAAAAGCTGAACATTAGAAGCATCAGTTGTGGCGTGCAAGAGAGACGATTGCGCTGGTATGGACATGTGGTGAGAATGGAGGAGGATAGCTGCGTGAAAAAGTGCCACACCCTAACAGTTGAGGGAACCCGTGGAAGAGGTAGGCCCAGGAAGACCTGGGCTGAGGTGGTGAGGCAAGACCTTCGTACATTGGGCCTCACCGAGGCGATGACTACGGACCGAGACCTTTGGAAATGGGCTGTGCGTGAGAAGACCCGGCAAGCCAAGTAAGATCGTTGCCAGTGCCCCTGGACTGGTTCTTGTGCGGGTGGCACATGAGATGCACCATTTTGAGCGTGGCCGTTGCCAGTACCGCCTGACTGGCTCCTGTAGGATTTTCGAGCGAGATCGTTGCCAGTGCCCCTGGACTGGCTTGTGCGGGTGGCACATAAAAGACACCATTTCGAGCGTGGCCGTTTTCGTGCGGGTGACACGTAAAAGCACCCACTACACTCTCTGAGTGGTTGGCGTTAGGAAGGGCATCCAGCTGTAGAAACTCTGCCAAATCAGACTGGAGCCTGGTGTTGCCATCCGGTTTCACCAGTCCTCAGTCAAATCGTCCAACCCATGCTAGCATGGAAAGCGGACGTTAAACGATGATGATGATGATGATGATTGTCATTACCACTCTCCTCCTCATAATCATTGTCATCATCATCACCATCATAATCCTCCTCTCTCCTCCTCTTCCTCATCATTACCATCATAATCTCTCCCTCCTCCTCCCCATCATCATCAGCATACAGTCACCTAGGAGAATAATAATTCTTTTCATTAGGAAGAGAGTTATGGTGTTTATCTCATTAAACCATCAGTTAGATGATTACTGTTAAACCATTCACTAGCTACAGACGTTACAACTTAAACACTTTACTTTGCTCTGCTTTGGCTGAAGAACAAGAATAAGATGCAGGATGACACCATTTCATCATGCCTTGGTGTATATTATAATATATATAATACACACAGAGTTATTTGTTTGTTTGGCACAGTGACAGATATCTCTTTGTTCCCAAGAACAACAGTTCTAAACATTGCTAAACAGACAACAGTTCCTAGTGTTTCTGTTTTTCAACTTTCTCTTCTCTTCTGTAGAACTTTCAAGCAATGGAAAAAATGAAAAACACAAAAAATCGGTTCCTACAGGTTTTTTATGATGGTGGTGTGGTTAAGAATTTGGTCTCATAAGTATGGCTGTGTTGTTTAAGAAGTTCACTGTACTTTGCAGTCGTGAGGTTTCAGGTTCGATCCTGAAGTGTGACACCTTGGGCGAAAATCTTTTACGTTAGCCCTAGGGTCGATCAAAGTTTTGTCAGTAAACTTTGGTAATGGAAACGGTGTGGAAGCTCACCACTCATTCACACACACATATATAGACACACACATTAGATACATAGACACATTAGATACATACATAGGTACACGCATGCAAACATACATAGATAAACACAGGCATGCATTCATACATAGACACACACATACACATGCATGCATACATAGACACACTCACACATATATAGAAACACACATTAGGCACATAAATACGTTAGATACATACATAGGCACACACATGCACGCATACATAGATAAACACACACATGCACGCATACATAGATAAACACACACATGCATGCATACGTAGACACACATACACATGCACGCATACATAGACACACTTGTGCACACATACATAGACACACTTGTGCACACATACATAGGCACACTCATATAGATATAGATACACACACACACACAAAGTAGTGAAGTGACTGAACTGTTAGAGCACCAGGTCAGTTGCCTAGCAGAAATTCATGTTCTAGTTCTGTGTATCCTAATTTCAAATCCCACCAAGGTTAACTTCGCCTTTCATCCTTTTGGACTTGATAAAGTACCAGTCCTGTACTGGGGTTGTGACTATTCTTTTTCTCACTCTATCTGTCTTGTCTGTCTATCTTTCTTCTGGAAGAAATCTGCTGTGGTTAGACCTAGAGAGGGATGGGTACCACCAGGATAAAATGTACCCAAGACATATCGCATGTCACAGTAGAGACCCCACAACCATATAAAGTGCTGAGGGCTCAAGGCAAAGCCAAAGCAACCATCATCATCTTTTAATATCTGACTTCTATGCTTGGACAATTTGATAGTATCTGACTGGTCTGAAGACTATATTGTGCTTCAGTGTCTGCTTTGGTACAGATTCTTCCTAACCCCAACCACTTTACAGAGTGTACTGGGTGTTTTTTCATGGCACCAGCACAAGTGAGACACCAAGCAGCTTGCAAGACTAAAGATCCCTTTCAGCTGAGTAGGGTTACAGTAGGGAGGCAGCTTTATGTCCAGAGATGAGAGATTAAATTATGAGAGAAGGGGCCCATAACAAGACAGGTTTTTTTTTTTTTTTACTGCAGGTGAGCTCTATAACTACTTATATTATAGAAGGGAGGATAGGAATAACAGGTGGAGCTGGAAAGGGGATAAAATAATGGGGATGAAGTAGCTGGGTGGATAGTGAAGGTGTTGTTGTTGGCACTCCGTCGCTTACGACGTCGAGGGTTCCAGTTGATCCGATCAACGGAACAACCTGCTCGTGAAATTAACATGCAAGTGGCTGAGCACTCCACAGACACGTGTACCCTTAACGTAGTTCTTGGGGATATTCAGCGTGACACAGTGTGACAAGGCTGACCCTTTGAATTACAGGCACAACAGAAACAGGAAGTAAGAGTGACAGAAAGTTGTGGTGAAAGAGTACATCAGGGTTCACCACCATCCCCTGCCGGAGCCTCATGGAGCTTTAGGTGTTTTCGCTCAATAAACACTCACAACGCCCGGTCTGGGAATCGAAACCACGATCCTATGACCGCGAGTCCGCTGCCCTAACCACTGGGCCATTGCGCCTCCACTGGATAGTGAAGGTACAAGATGGTAAATAGAAGTGAATGGGTACAGAATTGGAAGTTTGGGCGGGTAAGTTTTGCAAGAATGTATGGAAAAAGTGAAAGACAGCAATAGGGAATGAGCGATGTGGAAGGGGGGAGGGCTGGTTATAATGCGTGTGTGTATGTGTGTGTGTGTGAGTCTGTCAGCATGGAATGGCAAAATAAATGGCAAACGAAAATGTCACTGGGTATTTTGTTCTGTCTCAGTTACATTTACTTGACTTTACTTCTCATTTTTTTCTCTGAGGTCAATAAAAGAAGGCTCAGACAAGTACTGGAGTGGTGGGGTGGGTGGGGGTGGGGTCAATAAAATTAACTAAAGTTCTTCATAGTGTTGCTCCAGCATGACCACAGTCTGATGACTGAAACCAATAAAGGATAATGAGATTAAAGGTGTTTATTTTGTGAGTGAAATCAGGTAGATGGAAACTGTGTGGAAGCTCCTCTGATGGATCATACCTGTAATTTAAGGGGTCACTTCTGATACACATTGTCACACTGATTCTGCCTGAAGATTAAGGGTACATATGTCTATGGAATACTTGGCCACTTACACACCAATTCATTGAATTAGTAGTTAGTTACCAAACAACTGAAACTTATGGTTGGAAATTCTTCTCAACCATGTAGTTTTGAGTTCAGTTCCACGGCATAGTGCCTTGGGCAAGTGTCTTCTATTTCCCAGTTTGTCCAAAACATTGTGAGTGGATTTGATGGATGGAAACTGAAAGAAGCCCACAGTGTATGTATGTATGTATATATGTACATATATCATCATCGTTTCGTTTAACGTCCGCTTTCCATACGTATGTATATATATATATATATATATATATATATATGTATGTATGTATGTATGTATGTATGTATGTATGTGTAGTAACACCGTGCGCATGCGTAGTCTCACGCATGCGTGGAATTCAACAACCAAGCTTTTCCGCTTCATTCTGCCTCTTTCTTGCTGGCCAGCGATTGAGCAAGGACGTGTTTAGCTGTCTCTCTCCATCTTTCGAACTTAAGCTAGATGGCTCGCTCACATCCACATACCAACGTCACAACAACCATGCTCACACACACAGAAGACGTCTCAACAAACAAGAGCTAAAGATGTATATATTCCACCTTGAATAAATGTTGTTTGTGTTGATAGTCTGGAGTTCAGCGTTCCGTTAATTCTTAATTTTATATAGGAAAGTCAGGTATACATCTAATGATGTATAACCCACTTTCCACTAAATATGTATATATGTATGTATGTATATACATATGTACGTATGTATATACATATGTATGTATGTATGTATGTACATATGTATGTGCGGATGTATGTATGCAGGCGCTGTCCCTGGAATTTTTCAAAGGGAGAGCACAAGGTCAGAAGGGAATGTAATTCCAGGAGAAAAGGATGTAATAACATTATTTAGAAGGGCACACTTCTTTTCTTGATTGGGGCCCATGCTCCTCAGGCCTCCCCTTGGGTCTGCCCCTTGTGTGTGTGTGTGTGTGTGTGTGTGTGCCCTTGTCATCACGTGATGTTTCTAAATGAGCATCGTTGTCATACAAGCAATGTTGTTAGTTTCCAGTCTTCAATGAAAAACATGTCTGGCCATGGGGAAACATTACCTTGCTTGGAAACAGGCAAGGGTTGGCAACAGGAAGGGCATTCAGCCATAGAAAACAGCCTCAACAAATTCTATCTGACCCATGTAAATATGAAAAAGTGGACATTAAATAATGATGATCATAGTGATGGTGATAATCTCTTTGCCTTGAACTGGAAATACAGCTAAGTGATGAATATTCAACTCCCAGTTTCCAATTTCAAAATTCTAATCAGCTGTTGGTATTTTGTTGTGATTTTCTGAGAAAAACACTTTATTCCTCAAGACTTCGCCTGCTGTGAATGGGTCCAAGAGTATCTGGAAATGTTAGCAACTTATCTGGGTACAAATTTGTCTTTCTTTCTCAATACTATAAACACCACAGCTAAATACTGGACCCTCATTAACCAATGAAGGAGCCTCTATGTAGTTGCTCAACCAGCTAGAATTAGCAGCTAAATCTCTCATGAATAATGTCTTATTGTCTTGGAAAACGGGATACATTATATGGTGTTGTCCTAGGTACATTATGTCTGAATTCTGAATAAAGGCAGGATGATCATAGATGGAACGCTTTTGATCAAGTATTTACTGGATCAGAGCTGAATCAGACTAAAACAACAGCAACAATGAGAAATAACACATTGGATAATGTAGTCCTAGGTAGACCATATTCGACATAAAGCACCAATCGTGTGTGATGTCGATTTAATCTTATACTCCCTCCCATTAAATGTGTCAGTTTGTACCCTAGGTTACCTGTACATGGCAATAATAATAATGATGATGATGATGATGATTTCAAATTCTGGCACAAGGCCAGCAATTTCGGGGGTAGGGATAAGTCGATTACATCGACTCCAGTGCCCAACTATTACTTATTTTATCAACTCTGAAAGGATGAAATGCAAAGTTGACCTAGTTGGAATTTGAACTCAGAATGTGAAGACAGATGAAATGTTGCTAAGCATTTTGCCTGGAAAGCTAATAATTCTGCCAGCCCATTGCCTTATTATGATAATGATAATAATAATCCTTTCTACTAAAGGCACAAGGCCTGAAATTTGGGGAGGGAGTCAGTTGATTTCATCAGCCCCAGTACTCAACTGGTATCTAATTTATTGATCCTGAAAGGATGAAAGGCAAAGTCGACCCCAGCAGAATTGGAAATCAGAATGTGAAGATGGACGAAATGCCGCTAAACATTTTGCCCAGCATGCTAACGATTCTGCCAGCTCACCACCTTGATAATAATAATAATCAATAGGATGGCCATGGCTGGAATATCAATGATCATAGATATGATCCGGACTGATATGTTGTGAAACTACAAATGCTCCTATAGGATAAAAGAGAAATTTAGGTTTTCAAATTTATTTAATTAATTTGATAACCTTAAAGGAAAGAATTTACAGGCGACTCTGGTGAGTTTTGAACTTGGTATGTGGAGAATCAAAAGTAAATAGTGTGAGATATTTACTTTGGCATTCTTCTGTTTTCAGCCATTCTCTGCTCCATTCTTTGACTCTGATATATTGAAATATCAAAGAATTAAGACTGGTTCCCATCAGCTGCATCACCACCACCACCACCTCCCTCTTGCGTCATAAAGGCCATTGTATAGAGGCGTTTGGAACACACATCCATCGCATGTAACATTACTGCACTCAGTGGCAGCATTTTGGTCTTCAACACAGACACAAACACCTTTCTGTCTGTCTGTTAGTCAGTCAGTCTATTGTTTGGGCATCGCAGTTGCTTATACACATGGATATGAAAAATATATATATTTGTGTATATGGGGGTGTGTGTGTGTTTGTGTATGTATGCATGTATGTATGTATATGTATGTATACGCATGTGCATATGTGTATGTATGTTTATCTATCTATATATATATTTATGTAGGTATATATGTATATTTGTATACATGTATATGTATATATAAATTTGTATGTATAAACGTGTGTGTGTGTGTGTGAAATTTGTATATATGTACATGTGTATGTATATATATATATATATATATATATATATATATATAGAGTTATTAATATTTCTAAGTCTCTCCAAAGGAGACTACGGCAGCGGTACTGGAAATTAATAGTTATCGCCAAGCCAACATGGCAGTCCCAAAATTAGGACGAAAGCTGCCGTGAATTAGCTCCAAGAAGCCATCGCCTCTAGCTAGCTATGTGACACACGAACCTGTGTCCTTTATAACCTTCGAACAGGGGAGGTCAGCAGTGTCCCCCTGCTGGTCCGGACCAGCAGGGGGACACTGCTGACCTCCCCTGTTCGAAGGTTATAAAGGACACAGGTTCGTGTGTCACATAGCTAGCTAGAGGCGATGGCTTCTTGGAGCTAATTCACGGCAGCTTTCGTCCTAATTTTGGGACTGCCATGTTGGCTTGGCGATAACTATTAATATATATATATATATATATATATATATATATATATATATATATATGTATGCATATATATGTGTGCATATGTATGCATACTGCTATCTCTTCTTCATCAGCTGTGTGGAGGTGGAGGTGCACTCAGAACTGTTGCTAATCACACCATCCCCACCACCATTGCCCTCCTCATCACCTACCTCATCCTCATCATCACATGTTTGTCATCATCCCCCTTGTTGTTACCATCTTCATACCTTCATGGTGATGATGATAATGGTTGTCATCATCAACGTCATCACAACACTGTCATCACCATCGTTGTAGTCATCACCACCACCACCACCACCACCACTGCCATCACTGCTGCTATCATCATTGTCATCACAACACTGTCATCACCATCATTGCTGTCATCATTATCACCACCACCACTGCTGCTATCATCATCATTGTCAATGTCATCACAATACTCATCATCATCACTGCAGTTATCATTATCACCACTACTACCACCACCACCACCATCATCATCATTGTCACCATCACCAGCACTACAACCACCATCATCATCATCATCACCAACAGCTGCACCCCCCCCCCCCCATCATCATATTCAGCATCCTGATTTTTGCACTAAAACCCAAATGCTCCAGTTCTCAAGACAATGCTTTAACCTCCTTCAGTTAACATGGCACCCCCCCACAACCACAACCACCACCACCATTCCCTCTCCTTCTCTCCCACATTTTTGTCTCTTCTCTCACCTTCCTCCCTTTATTTATTATTTTTATTTTACTTCCCTGCCTTGTCACTTCTTTGACAAGAATCCTTATCTTTACAGATGTACTTTATATACACATCCACATGTTTATATACATACCTATATATATATATATATATATATATATATATATATTGTTAAGGAGCAGCTGGTTATTGAGTGCATCAAGCCACCAAATAACAGGCTACCTTCATCAAAATTTTACATATTTTCTCAGTGTGTGTGTGTGTTGTTTTACTGTTGTTCTTAGTGATGATGGTGGTGGTGATGTTGGGGGCATTGGTGGTGAATATTTCAGGACCAATTATAAGTTAAAGTAACAACAACAATAACCATAACAACAGATTCAAGCCAGTAAGTCAGCCTACTGTAGATTCCAATACACTTAATGACCATCATGAAGCAACAACAACAGAAGTTGCTCAGCCTCCTGTTCTCCACTCTCTTCCCTCTACTCTCAACCCCCTCCCACGTAACCCTCTCTTTCCTCATCTTCATTAGGAGCATAAAAGACTTAACAGTCTTACTTTTGTTTTCATTTATCTTGTAATCTAAACTTATAATTCCACCCCCACCTCCATACACACCCCCAGTACCCCTACCCCCCCAGCAGCAGCACAACCACCATCACCTCTATCACCATCACCTCTATCACCATCACCTCTATCACCATCATCTCTATCACCATCACCTTTCATTTCTCTTATGGGGGGAAAAAATCCCCTTCTACGTGGTTGCTTGACCTGCTAAAAATAACAGCCAAAGTTTTCAAATTATACCATACTGCTTAAAGCTGGGAACACAATGTGATAATGCAGTCCACTGCTTGAACAATATATATATATATATGTTAATTCTCTAAATGAAGTATTAACAGTAACTGCACGATAAAGTGTAGTATATTGCCACTTAAGTGTGGCTGACCCCTAGGGGTGGATGTTACTGTTGCTTTTAGCCCCAGGAGGACATCTCCTCCAGCTGGCTTATCGACACACGACTGTGTCCTGTTTGCCAAGGGAAGTTATCCCTCTCACCTCGATCTGCAGCACGAACGTATCCGGATTTCAGGGTTATTTCCCTTCGTCGGCGCCCGATAGCTGCTGACCTTGGCGAGAGAGACAAAAACCTGGCAATCTTATATCTTCTTTTCCAGTGAAATTCTTCACTGATATCGAAAAGGTGAAAACAAGCAATGTTAATTCTCTAAATGAAGTATTAACAGTAACTGCACGATAAAGTGTAGTATATTGCCACTTAAGTGTGGCTGACCCCTAGGGGTGGATGTTACTGTTGCTTTTAGCCCCAGGAGGACATCTCCTCCAGCTGGCTTATCGACACACGACTGTGTCCTGTTTGCCAAGGGAAGTTATCCCTCTCACCTCGATCTGCAGCACGAACGTATCCGGATTTCAGGGTTATTTCCCTTCGTCGGCGCCCGATAGCTGCTGACCTTGGCGAGAGAGACAAAAACCTGGCAATCTTATATCTTCTTTTCCAGTGAAATTCTTCACTGATATCGAAAAGGTGAAAACAAGCAATGTTAATTCTCTAAATGAAGTATTAACAGTAACTGCACGATAAAGTGTAGTATATTGCCACTTAAGTGTGGCTGACCCCTAGGGGTGGATGTTACTGTTGCTTTTAGCCCCAGGAGGACATCTCCTCCAGCTGGCTTATCGACACACGACTGTGTCCTGTTTGCCAAGGTCAGCAGCTATCGGGCGCCGTAACTTAGCGGTTCGGCAAAAGAGACCGATAGAATAAGTACTAGGCATCCAAAGAATAAGTCCTGGGGTCGATTTACTCGACTAAAGGTGGTGCTCCAGCATGGCCACAGTCAAATGACTGAAACAAGTAAAAGAGTAAAGAGTATATATATATATATATATATATATATATATATATATATATATATATAGGATGGTTGTAGCTTGAATAGCTTTGATCGTAGGTCTGTTGGAGCAGGGCTGATCTGGGGTTAAACAACAACAAAAACAAAAACATCATTACCCCTGTCTGAGTTTTGGTTCTCTAATTCAGTCCAGTCAGATCTTGATTAGACTGACCTACAATCAAATGTGTTCCAGCTATGACTATCCAATCCCGTTATCAGAAACGATACACCTAACATTGTATCCTTCCTTCTCATGCTGTTGTTACTGCTTAGCCCCCAGGCCAGCCCTGACTGGACAGGTCTATGATCAAAAGTGCTCTAGTCATGACCATTGCATCTCTTTTTCTCTTTCAAGAACGAGGGATGCTATTTCTAGCACATGGAACAACCATGTAGAGTCTCTCATGTTAGCTTAACTATAAACAGTCTGATGAAGATATCATTTACCAATTCCAGATATTTAGCAAATTCAGTTTGAATGTTAGTAAAACATACATAGAAACCCCAGACCAATGCAATTCCTCCTGGGCCTTGTTAGTATTCTTCTGGCCAGTTAGATGTTTAATTATCTCAGGTTATTTGTTGTTATGAATGTTATTTATTCTGTGCACTAATTAACCTCACTGCACTGTATATTTACAATGTTTATATATCCCAATTTTGACCCCCCCCCCCACACTCTCTCTCTCCCTACTCAGAAACATACACATACGAGCTTCTGTACGAGTTGCATTCAAAAAGTATCCAATTATATTTTTTTCCAACCAAAGTTAATGCCAAATGAGCAAAATTCTTTGGGTGGGATGTGATGCCACCCTTCCTGTGCATGTGTAAAAAATGTTGGTGCCAACAAGTCACATCAGTTCCTGGTTGTTATGCCTAGAGCATGCTCACCAGATTTTCGTTTTCACTGAACACATCAAGCAGAGATACTGCATCATGTTTTGCCAAATGCTTGGGGATACTGAAGCCCAAACATGTCTTCACCTCAGTGGAGAGTGAGACATGCTCAGGCTAGGCCTTTACACAAGCTGAAACGAGGAGCCAATTGAGAAGGTTCATTGCTCAGTCATGGAAGATTGTCATATAACGACCCAGGAAATTGCTCACAAAGTGGGAATACGCACAGGATCAATGCATTCCATTTTAATGGAGGATTTGTGCATGTCGAGAGTGTTGGTGAAATTCGTACTGAAGATGTTGATGAAGCAGCAGAAGTAGCTCTGCATGGACTGTGCAAACCATGACCCAAACTTCATTAAGACCACCATCACTGATGATAAGACATTGGTTTATGGTCTCTGCTTGATGCATTCAGTCAGCTTGCATGTAAATGGAAGGTCCGACGAGAGTGCACTACATGTCTGTATTCTAGATGTAACAGCTGGGAACTGACTTGGCCCACTGGCATGAAAATTTTCACATATACACAGGAAGGGTGGCGTCACCTCTCACCCAGAAGATTTTGCCCATGCAGTATTAGTTTTGGCGGGAAAAAATAAAGTTGGGTACTTTTTGTATGCACCTTGTACAACCTCCCTTTAGTAAATTTACTTGTAAGGCATTGATCAGCCCAGAGCTATGGAACACACTTGCTCAAGGTACCATGCACTAGGACTGAACCTGAAACCATGAAGTTTTGAAGTGAACTTTATAGCCACACAACCATGCCTGTGTCCTAAATATTGTAAGCATTACAGTTTCAAGATGAGTTTAATAATCTGTAACATTATGATTTGACTTCCATTTGTGTGTTTCATTAACCTGCCATCATTGTGTTTAGAAACAAGGTTTCCATATATTATAACATGAAACATAATTTAGATGATACTCGTTAAATAAGTAAGACCCAGGTGTAGTTGTGTGGTTACGAAGTTTGCCTTCCAACCACATGTTTCCATGTTCAGTCCCACTGCATGACATCTTGAGCAAATGTTTTCTACAATAGCACCAGGCTGACCAAAGCTTTGTGAGTGGAGTTCGAGGGCAGAAGCTGAAAGAAGCCCATATATATGTGAGTGTGTGTGTGTTCATTGGTTTATGTCAAACAAATGAGAGGAGAGTGCTCAATACATGTTGTAGAGGTTATGAATCTTTTAGCTGAAATTGAAAGATGACATTTTGTCATAGTTTGTCAGTTTCTTGCCTGAAGACCACAATGATGTGAAACATGAGTTGCAGGAGAGACTGCCAATTTTATTTCCAATGAAAAAAGCTTTATATGCATGTGTGTGTGTGTGTGTGTGTGTGTGTGTGAGGGAGAGGGAGAGAGTATATGTTTGTGTTTCCTTGTCTTGACATTGTATGATTGTTGTAGATTTGTGTCACTGTCATTCAAGCAGTGTCATTCCTTTCCAATATTTTTGTGAAAAACGTGTCTGGTCACAGGGAAATATTACCTTGCTTGGAATGATGATGATGATGATGCCAGTGGTGTTGGCAGCAATGGTGACAGTGTTGTGGTTGTTGTTGTCATGATTGGTTTATGAGGTTTTTAAAGATCTTTCTGAAAATTTAAGTGAAAAGTATATTTCTATTTATGTGTTTTACAGTAAACTGGATCCCTCCGCTCTTGAAATCCCAGAGACTAGAGCTGCCAATTTAGAAGTCACTCACGTCCATCAGGTAACCAATCAAACAATATTTTTTTCTTTTACAACAGATGTAGAACAAGGGGTACCTGCATAAAGCCAGGGATCAGCCACCCCTATTTGTAATCGCACATTTTTGATATTTTTACATTTACCCTTTGCCCATATGTCTATTGTATCATACCTCACATATAAAAATATCCTCATGTATCCCCCCCTCCATTTCTTTTACTAGCAGAGTTCATCCTCATCATCTTCATTATCCTCATCTAGCATCTACTTCTCCAAGCCTGTATGGGTCAGATGGAATTTGTTGAGGTGGATTTTTTACAACCTGATGCCCTTCCTGTCACCATCCCCACCTCACCTGTTCCCAAGCAAGGTAATATTTACCCCATGGCCAAGCATGTTTTTCACTGATGATTGGAAATGAACAACATTGCTTGTATCCTGGTGATATTCACTTTACAAACGTCATCTAATGCCAAGGCAAGGGTATACACACACACACACACATAAATAAATACATACATCTGGATGCCTTTCCTATCACCAACCCTCATCTGTTTCCAAACAAGGTTATATTTCCCCATGGCCAGACTTGCTTTTCATGGAACATTGGAAATGAACATCTTCACTTGTATGACTGCAGATTGTTTACAACTATCATGTGGTAGGAAGACAAGGGTACACACAAATACATCTGTGTGTGTGTGTACACACACATCATGGACTTTCAGTTTCTGTCTACCAAATCTACTCGCGAGTCTTTGGTCAGCTCAAGTTTATAGTAGAAGACATTTGCCCAAGGTGGCATGCAAAGGAACTCAATCACACATCTATGTCCATGTTTATGAAAGCATAAATTAAACAAATCTAAAAGTCATTAACTGCTCAATGACTCACAAATACCTTGTATTAGTAAAATTTTTACAAACCTGTCTGAGGCTTGTAGAGAGCTGTAGTCCACCAGTTGATGTCATCTGCTTCAAGCTCTTCTGACTTATACCATTGAGTATTATCAGGGGAACATCTATGAAATCACTTGACTGCTATTGAGGAACAGTGGCAATCTCACTTGTATCAATGATATGAAAAAAGCACCCAGTACACATTGTAAAGTGGTTGGCATTAGGAAGGGAATCCATCTGTAGAAGCCATGCCAAAGGTGACATGGTTCATGATGCAGCTTTGTTGCTCACCGGATCCAGTCAAACTGTCTAACCCATGCAAGCATGGATGACAGATGTTAAATGATGATGATTTTATATCCCAGTCAAATATGTAGAATCTGGTGGAGCTAGGGATGGTCTGTGTTGGTAAAAGGTTTGTGATGTAGAATGAATTTTGTTGTGAAGGAGAGAAGTCTAACATTTTGGTTAGGATCCCTTTGTGCTGAAACAAGTTCCTCTCTTACTGATGACTGCTTCTACTTTAAATTTCTTCTTGCCATTTCAGTAAAACTATTTACATGACTTTAAACAATGTTTTGTACATGCTATATCGATGTAGTACTGTATTTGTATGTCCCAATATGGGGCACTGTATCAACTAAGTACTGTATCAGTATGGTCCACTATGGGTTACTAAATCGATTATAATACACTATCAGTAAAATCTAGTATGAGGTGCTATATCATCATCATCATCATCATCATCATCATCATCATATGTCTATATTCCATGTTAGCATGGGTTGCATGATCCAACAAGATTTAATGAGACAGAGGGCTGTGATGGGCTCCATTGTCTGCTTTGGTATGGTTTCTGCGACCCGGATGCTCTTCCTAATGCCAGCCACTTTACAAAGTGTACTGGCTATTCTTTTCATGGCACCAGCACTAGTGAGGTCGCAAAGAAACTTGCAAGACAAGACCCCTTGGCAGAATGGGGGTGGTGGTGCAGTATTGAAGGAGGTGGTTTTGTGCCAGGTGTTGAGAGGCTAAATTATGATAGAAGGTCAGGAACAGATATCTTGCTGTTGAGGAGCTATATGGCTACCCCAGCAGGGAAAGGAGAAAGGATGGTGAAGAAGAGGTGTCAGGGCATGTTCTCAAGGTACAAGAAGGTGGATAAAGAGAGAATTGGGACAAAGAACCCAATCCAGGATAGCTGGGTGGGTTGGTAGGTTTGTGCAAGTGTGAAAGGAGAGTGATAGGCAGTAGAGATGAGAACAGGACTGACTTCAGTGTTTGTGAATATGGATGGAGATATTGATAATGACTCATCCACATTCACCATTCTCTGCTTTCACTTCTATCAATATAGTACTGTACCACTATGGTCCAGTATGAGATGCTATATTAATAAAATACTGTATTAGTAGTAAGTATAGTACTGCATTACGATATGGAACTATACCAATATGGACCAATATTGGATACTATATCAATATAGTGCTGTATTAGTAGCATATGTAGTTCTATATTATGGTAAATTTCTATATCAGTATAGTCTAGTATGGGGATAAGTTTACCTTGATAAAAAAACAAAAAAATTTTTTTCTTTTTGGTTAATATTCTTCTTGTCTGTTGATAATTTAGTTTTGATTTTTATTTTTGGTTTCATATTGATTAAGGCGGTGAATTCTCTTTTGTTATATTCCTCACTTAAGGTCTACAATGAAATTGCCGATCACTTCAGTCACACAAGACACTCTCCTTGGCCCAAAGTGAAAGAATTCCTACAATCACTCCAAGATGGTGCTTTAGTGGCTGACATAGGCTGTGGAAATGGCAAATACTTTGGTGTCAATCCTTCAATTTATCAGGTATGTCACACTGTACCATTTCTGTTAAGGTCGGTATTGTTGTTTATACAGGGGCACAGCTAGAGTGTGCTGCCTGAGGCAGCCTTTGAGTTTGCTGCAGGGTCCCACCAAGCCTATGTAAGTTTATTCAGTAGACCCAAAAGTGCCACATCCATAAAAGCATTGCACAGGGTGGACTTCTCCCTCAAACCATCCCCAGCTACACTACAGTGTTTATATTTCAGCAATACAAACACATATACACAAACACACACATTGGGTACTGAGCTGAAAGAATTTTTAACATGCCAGGCAAAATGCTTAATGGTCTTTCATTTATCTTTGTGTTCTGAGTTCAAGTTCTGTTGAGGTCGACTTTGCTTTTCATCCTTTCGAGGATGATAAAATAAGTACCAGTCAAGTACTGGGGTTGATGTAATCGATTTAACCACTCCCCCAAAATTGTTGGCCTTGTGCCAAAATTTGAAACTAATATTTATATATATATATATATATATATATATATATATATATATATATATATATATAACTGAATAAAATAAAATCAACAAGAAGGAGTACGGTTAGACAGCTATTTAAACATGTTTCAATTTAAAGTAAGCAATGGTTTACCTGTATAATGGGATCCAGTTGTATCTTCTCAGGTGATATACAATTGCTGCCCTCATTAGTAAACTTTTGACTTCGATGAGTGTAGCTGTTAGCATCAAAGTCAAAGGTTTACTAACAGGGCAACAACTATATATCACCTGAGGATATACAACTGGATCCCATTATACAGGTAAACTGTTGCTTACTTTAAATCTTGTGTATATGTAGATCTATGTTGTATCGAAACATGTGTAGTGTTTATTAAATAGCTGTCTAACCGTACTCCTTCTTGTTGACTCTATTTTATTAAATTTTATTTTCACAATAAGAGGTGCAGCAACATCAAAGGCAGGTTAACTAGCAAGTTAGTTTTTGTTTGTGGCAGATGTTCAGGTGCAATAAAGACTGCAAACAAACAGGAAACAACTTCTATCTCATTCCAGGGTGAAAAACTAGAGGTAGTCGATAGCTTCCGCTATCTGGGCGACCAAGTTAGTAGTGGGGGTGGGTGCGCTGAAAGTGTAGCTGCTAGAATAAGAATAGCCTGGGCAAAGTTTAGAGAGCTCTTACCCCTGCTGGCGACAAAGGGACTCTCACTCAGAGTAAAAGGCAGACTGTATGACGCATGCGTACGAACAACCATGCTACATGGCAGTGAAACATGGGCTGTAACTGCTGAGGACATACGTAAGCTCGCAAGGAATGAAGCCAGTATGCTCCGTTGGATGTGTAATGTCAATGTGAATACCCGTCAGAGTGTAAGTATCTTGAGAGAAAAGCTGAACATTAGAAGCATCAGTTGTGGCGTGCAAGAGAGACGATTGCGCTGGTATGGACATGTGGTGAGAATGGAGGAGGATAGCTGCGTGAAAAAGTGCCACACCCTAACAGTTGAGGGAACCCGTGGAAGAGGTAGGCCCAGGAAGACCTGGGCTGAGGTGGTGAGGCAAGACCTTCGTACATTGGGCCTCACCGAGGCGATGACTACGGACCGAGACCTTTGGAAATGGGCTGTGCGTGAGAAGACCCGGCAAGCCAAGTAAGATCGTTGCCAGTGCCCCTGGACTGGTTCTTGTGCGGTTGGCACATGAGATGCACCATTTTGAGCGTGGCCGTTGCCAGTACCGCCTGACTGGCTCCTGTAGGATTTTCGAGCGAGATCGTTGCCAGTGCCCCTGGACTGGCTTGTGCGGGTGGCACATAAAAGACACCATTTCGAGCGTGGCCGTTTTCGTGCGGGTGACACGTAAAAGCACCCACTACACTCTCTGAGTGGTTGGCGTTAGGAAGGGCATCCAGCTGTAGAAACTCTGCCAAATCAGACTGGAGCCTGGTGTTGCCATCCGGTTTCACCAGTCCTCAGTCAAATCGTCCAACCCATGCTAGCATGGAAAGCGGACGTTAAACGATGATGATGATGATGATGATGATGATGATGATGAATACCTAATCCTAGACTTGGAAGTATACTGTTATACTACCGGCTATTTGGTAATTCTGAGGGTGAATGTTACTCGGAGTTTCACGTTCCCGTTCACTCCGAGTAACAGTCTTTTGTTATATTTCTGCTGCTTTTAAATAATTTATACTCTGCTACGTTCCTAATGGAATACACCTTAAATTATCATCATCATCATCATCATCGTTTAACGCCCGCTTTCCATGCTAGCATGGGTTGGACGATTTGATTGAGGACTGGTGAAACCGGATGGCAACACCAGGCTCCAATCTAATTTGGCAGAGTTTCTACAGCTGGATGCCCTTCCTAACGCCAACCACTCAGAGGTATATATATATATATATATATATATATACCGGAGTAAGCACATAAAATATGCAACAAGGTGGGAAAAAAGAGTACTCAAATACCAGAGGTAGAGTAATATGCTTTATTTAAAAGCAGCAGAAATATAACAAAAGACTGTTACTCGGAGTTTCACGTTCCCGTTCACTCCGAGTAACAGTCTTTTGTTATATTTCTGCTGCTTTTAAATAAAGTATATATATATATATATATGTATGTATGTATGATGAACTCTCCTGTTGAAGGCGAAGTAGAAGTGTTCAGCTTTTTTGCTGAGTGGCCTGCACAAATGATTTATGTGTGTGAAAGATGCATAGGTACAATAAGCACTGGAAATCTACAAAAAATAGACTCCATTAACTACTAGTGGGGTAGGCTTTGGTAGTAGATAGCTTCTGTTCTCTAGGTGACCAAGTTAGTAGTGGAGGCAGATGCTCCGAGAGTGTAGCTGTGAGAATAAGAATAGGCTGGGTAAAGTTCTGAGAATCCTACCTCTACTGGCAAAACAGGGCCTCTCTCTCAGAGTGAAAGGCAGATTGTATGATGCCTGTGTGCAAACAGTTATGCTACATGGCAGTGAAACGTACTGTGAAAGCTGAGGACATGCATAGGTTTGAAAGAAATGAAGCTAGAGTGCTTCACTGGATGTGAATGGAGGCAAATGGCCGATGCTGGTGGCACATGAAAAGCTCCTTTCGAGTGTTGGGCCTCACGGAGGCAATAACAAATGATCGACACCTTTGGCGTCATGTTGTGCATGAAAAGAAGATCATCAAGCCAAGTAAAATTGCAGTTGTGACAGATATTGGTGTCACACAAATGGCACCCATGCCAGTGGAATGTAAAAGCACCCATTACACTCTCAGAGTGGTTGGCATCCAGCTGTAGAAACCATGCCAAATCAGACTGGAGTCTGGTGCAGCCTTTCAGCTTACCAGCCCCGGTCAAACCATCCAACCCATGCCAGCATGGATAACGGACATTAAATGATGATCAAAAGTTTGTGCTGCACATTAGCTCACCCTCTCCATTAAATTAATGTTACCTGAACAGGTGCACTGTGTGCCATGCATCAGGTGTCGAAGTGATTGCAGAGGAACATGAGATGACGTCTTTTGCTCAAGAGCACAACACACCACCTGGTCTGGGAATTGAAACTACGGTCATGTAATTCTGACTGCAACACTATAACCACTGGGCCATGCGTCCTATATATATATATATATATATATATATATATATATATATATATATATCTTTATATATAGGTGCAGATGTGGCTGTGTGGTTAAAGAGGATGCTTTTGAACCACATGTTTTGGGGTTCAGTCCTGCTGCATGGTACTTTGGGCAAGTGTCTTCTACAATAGGCATAGGCCAACCAATGCCTTGTGAGTAGATTTTGTAGACAGAGAACGAGAAAGCTCATCGTATATGTGTATATATACACACACACACACACACTCTCTTTCTCTCTCTTTCTCTCTCTCTCTCTCTCTTTCTCTCTCTCTCTCTCTCTCTCTTTCTCTCTCTCTCTCTCTCTCTCTCTCTTTCTCTCTCTCTCTCTCTCTCTCTCTCTCTCTTTCTTTCTTTCTTTCTTTACATTTGTGTTTTTCTGAAAATCACAAGCTATGATTGGTGATGTTATTTCTCCTGCCTACCAATCATCTGTTCACATCACACCTCCAGAGACATGTGGAATAAGAACTCTAAAACCAATGCTTCAAAACCAATACCTGTTTGCCAAAGTTGACGAAGTGAGCAAGGAATCAACAGCCATCCATCAGACATACAGATGGAGTGGGGCTCAATTAAGGCTTTGTGGGTTTGGCAATGCTGACGCTCTTGGCAACCCCTGCACCTGTTTGTGTCCCTCAGTGTACTGGCCTTGCCTCATTTCCTCTGGCCCTGGGAAATCTGGGTGAGAGAAGGGCTTGATAAGTCTGAAGGATCACTAAGTGTAGCTTAAATTTATCTGAAATAACAGAAAATGTGAAATTAATTTAGTCTGTTGTTATTGCTCTTGTTGTCCATCAACTCTGATTAATTAGTTGAGTGACTTGACAGGATCCATGGATCTTGTACTCTGGATGACTGTGGTGGTGATGACGGTGGATAAAATGATGGACTTATTGTTTGTGGTGGTGGTGGTGATGATGATGGTGATGTAGATGATGATGATGATAATGATGGTGCACCAGTACCCTGATGATGATGATGAAGATGGTGATGATGTATTGTTTTTTAAAATTTCCTTTAAATAATATATTGTTTTTATTACTTATTTTTGTAGATTGGTTCAGATCGTAGTGAAAACCTAATAAATATATGTAAAGAGCGGAATTTTGAGGTGTTTGTGGGTGACGTGATGGCAATTCCTCTCAGATCGAACACCTTTGATGCCTGCATCTGTATTGCAGTCATTCATCATCTGTCCACAAAAGTAAGTAGATTTCATTTGATTAAACTAAATTGTTTAACCATTTATCATTTAAACAGGCTATATCCGGCCAAGGTGGAGGCGCAATGGCCCAGTGGTTAGGGCAGCGGACTTGCGGTCATAAGATCACGGTTTCAATTCCCAGACCGGGCATTGTGAGTGTTTATTGAGCGAAAACACCTAAAAGCTCCACAAGACTCCGGCAGGGGATGGTGGCGAACCCTGCTGTACACTTTCACCACAACTTTCTCTCACTCTTTCTTCCTGTTTCTGTTGTGCCTGTATTTCAAAGGGTCAGCCTTGTCACACTGTGTCACGCTGAATATCCCCGAGAACTACGTTAAGGGTACACGTGTCTGTGGAGTGCTCAGCCACTTGCACGTTAATTTCACGAGCAGGCTGTTCCGTTGATCAGATCAACTGGAACCCTCGACGTCGTAAGCGACGGAGTGCCAACAACAATATCCGGCCAAAATATTCTACCTGTTTTATACTCCAACCAACCAGATCAGCCTCTCACATCTACCCTATAATGTAATTCTAAAAAATAAACAGTTTCATCATCAAAATCTTAAGCTATAAGATAATGCTTAATTAATTCAAAATGAACCTTTCTAATATAGGCACAATGCCTGAAATTTATGGGATGGAGATAGTCAATTACATCAATCCCAGTACTCAACGGATACTTATTTTATTGACCCCTGAAGGATGAAAGGCAAAGTTGACCCCAGCAGCATTTGAATTCAGAATGTGAAAACAGATGAAATACTGTTAAGCATTTCTTTGGGCGTGCTAACGATTCTGCCAGCTTGCCTAATTAATTCAAAATAATGTGAATAAATAAGCATTACATTTGACAGACCCCAAGACAAGACAAAAAAATTTTTATAGAGAATACCACCTCCGTGTTTCATTAGACTACCCCTAATCCACCCCTCAACATCTGTTCTTCATTCATTATATTCACACACATGCCTCACTCACCTCATCATCACTATTTTTATCTCTTCCCTACTCAACCTTGATCACCTTCTCTTCTAAAATGTGAGTAGTCATGTTAGTCTACTGCAAGAAACCTTTTCTGTTCTGGCCCCTTCTCTTATACTTTTAATCTTCATCTCCTAGCATAAAGCTGCTCCCCTTGACGTTCATAGTCTTGCAGGCTGCCTTATGTTGTCACATGAAAAAAAAAAGCATCCAGTACATGCTGTAAAGTGGTTGGCATTAGAAAAGGCATCTATACCAAAGTAAACAGTAAAGCATGATGCAGTTCTTGGGGG
The DNA here is from genome assembly GCF_046866305.1 of Octopus bimaculoides. Taxonomy (NCBI): domain Eukaryota; kingdom Metazoa; phylum Mollusca; class Cephalopoda; order Octopoda; family Octopodidae; genus Octopus; species Octopus bimaculoides. The sequence goes on from NC_142940.1 coordinate 37,468,920, forward strand.
CCATTGGGTCCTGTTAACTGTCCAACTCATGCTAACATGGAACATGGACATTAAATAATAACGATGACAGTGATGATGACAATAACGACAGTAGTGGTGATGATGATGACAATGATTGTGTTATTCATGCTGCTTGCTTCAACCAGTGAAGGGGCTTCTGCATAGTTGCAAAATAAATTCAAACAAAGGCAGTGTATTGTAACAAAAGGGGTTAAACAACCTTTTGACAACGACGACGATGACTACTACTACTACTACTACTACTACTACTACTATCATTATTATTATTATTATTTGTTTTTCTTTCAGCAACGTCGTCTTCAGGCTGTGAAAGAGCTGGTCAGGCTGCTCTGTCCCGGAGGCAAGGCTCTAATCCAAGTGTGGGCAATGGAACAAGAGGTAGACAACCAAGAATCTAAGTACATTCGGAAGAAGTCAAAACCAAGCCGAAAGGACAATCCGTCCGTATTACTCAATGTCAACAATACCTCACAATTTGACAGCGACCTTCCAGAAATAGCTGACATCAAACTCCAAGAAGACATTGGTAACACCAAACCAAACCGGCCCCCAACAAATAGTAAAACTGCCAATTCTGATAACGTTGAATCTGCTGAAGAACCTTTAAAACTTGCTGTGCATGTCAATCGTACCAGCTTCAAACAACAAGATCTTTTGTTGCCCTGGACAAAGAAAGTGAAGAAAACTTCAACCAAAGCTGATAGTTGCAATGATAATAGTGTTCTTTACCGATATTACCATGTTTTCCAAGATGGCGAACTGGTTGACCTGTGCCAGAATATCGATAATGTGGACATATTGCAGTATTATTATGATGAAGGCAACTGGTGTGTTGTTTTAAAGAAGTTACTCTTGTCGACATAAGCGCTATGGTGATATCATTTTCTTAACCCGTGTCATTAAACATGCCATCATTATGAAATCATTCAGCATATATGAATAAATATCTTAAAGAATGTATTTGTTATTATCTGTTTCTGTGTGTGTTTGCATGTGTAAGAAGGGGTATTTGTATATGTGTCTATGTTTAAACCCTTTTGATACCAGCCTGCTTGAAGCTGCCCCTTGTTCTATGATTCTTCCTGCCTGAAGCTGCTCCTTGTTCTATAAAACCTCTGGTTTTAAAGTAATATAAGTTAAAAACCTCCCACCAAAATTTCAGTTTAATTTATGTCCTAAAAACCAGTTCAATAATGAATGTTATTTGTGTAAATTTTTCATCATTTTTAAAACTGATTGAAACAAATTTGGTATATTTGAACAGAAAAAAGGTAACAAATGGGTTAAATATTCTGTTAGGTATGGCTATGTGGTTAGGAAGCATGCTTCACAACCATGTGGATTTTAGGCTCTTTTCTTCTGCATGGTGCCACGAGCCAGTGTCTTCTACTGTAGCCTCAAATCAATCCACAAATGCCTTGTGAGTGAAATTTGTTAGATGTAAATTGTATGGAAGCTTCTCGTGTGTGTGTGTGTATGTGTGTATATATATATATATATATATATATATACGTATGTATTCTTTTATTCCTGTTTCAATCATTTGACTTTGACTGCAGCCATGCTGGAGCACTGTCTTAAAGGGTTATTTGTAGTCAAAGAAATTGACCCCAGGACTTATTCTTTGTAAGCCTAGCACTTATTCTATCGGTCTCTCTTGCTGAAGTTGCAGGAACATAAACATACCATTGCTTGTCAAGCAATGGTGGTGGTGGGGACAAACAGACACAAGGACACACATGCATAAATATATATATATATATATATATATATATATACATATACACACACGATGGGTTTCTTTCAGTTTCCATCTACAAAATCCACTCACAAGGCTTTGGTCAAGTCTGGACAAGGTTGTTTATGGAAGACCAGCAGTCACCCATGCATACCAGCCTCCCCTCTCCATGCTACTGATGTTATCCAAAGGTTGATACAGCTTGGCTCCAGTGATGTTGCAACTCATTTCTACAGATGAGTGAAGTGGAGTAACATGAAATAAAGTGTCTTGCTCAAGAACACAAAACACAACCTATTCCAGGAATTGAATTCACTACCTCATGATTGTGAGCCCGACATTCTAACCACTGAGTCATGCACCTTCACTGATGTAAAATACCAAGCAGTATGAAGTAGTTCTTATAAGTATTTTAGGATTTAGGCAATGGCTGTATGGTTAGGAAGTACACTTCACAACCACATGGTTCCAGGTTCAGTCCCGCTACCCTGCACCTTGGGCAAGTGTCTTCTATTATAGTGCCAGGATGACCAATGCTCTGTGAGTGAATTTTGGTAGATGAGACAGTGTGGAAGTTTGTCAAATATGTCAAACCAATACATTTGTTAAAACTTATTGCTCTTCTGTTGTTTTCTTTCTTTTCACGTGTGTGTGTGTCTTTGCGCTTGTGCTTCCACTGTTTACAACCAGTGTTGATTTGTTTATATACCCATAATTTATCAGGTTGGCAGCAGAGTCTGATAGAATAGGTACCAAACTTATAAAAAATAAAAAAATAAATACTGGGGTTAATTTGATTAATTAAACCTTTCAAGGTGGTGCCTCAGCAAGGTAACATTCCAGTAACTAAAACATGTAAAAAAAAAAAAAAAAAAAAAAGAATAAATATCTATGTAATATTGATGTAGTATGTAGACCTTTTAAAAATCATTCAGTAATATTGGTTTCAAATTTTGACACAAGCCCAGCAAGTTTGGATGAGGGGGTAAGGCATTTGCATTTTCCCAGTGTTCAACTGGTACCTATTTTATTGACCTCCAGAAAATGAAAGGCAAAGTCGACCTCAGCTGAATATGAAATAATTCTTGAAATAATCCTTATAAGTATATTTAGGATTTAGGTAATAGCTGTATGGTTAAGAAGTACACTTCAAAACCACATGGTTCCAGGTTCAGTCCTGCTGCACAACATCTTGGGCAAGTGCCAGATATTATAGTGCTGGCTTGCCATCTTAAGTTTTTCAGTGATATTAAGAATAAAACTAAGGTGGCGTGCTGGCAGAATCATTAACATGCTGGGCAAAATGCTTAGTAGCATCTTGTCTGTCTTTATGTTCTGAGTTCAAATTCCACTGAGGTCGACTTTACCTTTGATCTTTTCGGAGTTGATAAAATAAGTACCAGTTGAGTACAAGGTTGATGTAATCAACTTACTCCTTAACGCTGAAATTACTGGTATTGGTGCCAAAATGTGAAACCAATATTAAGAGTAAAACTAAACAATATATGGGTGCAATATACAATAAGTATGGCTGTGTGGTAAAAAGTTTGCTTCCCAACCACATGGTTCTGGGTTCAGGTCCACTGCATGGCATCCTGGATAAGTGTCTTCTACTATAGCTTTGGACTAACCAAAGCCTTGTAAGTGGATTTGATAGACAGAAACTGAAAGAAGTCTTTTGTGTGTGTGTGTGTGTTTATTTGTATCTCCTTGTCTTGACATTGTATGATAGATGTAAATGATAGTCACTGTCATATTTCTGATTTTCTGCACAAACATGTCTGAGCATGTTGCTTGGAAATAGATGAGGGGTTGGCAACAGGAAGAGTATCCAGTGATAGAAAATCTGCCTCAATAAACTCCGTCTGACCCATGCAAGCATGTAAAAATAGACGTTAAAGGGACGATGGTGATGATGAGCATATATTTCTGATGTATTTGTTATTGCTACGGTGAACTTTTACCCTAAGCTCTGGTATAGGGAATAATTCTATATAAGATTAAATTTCTGACTTTAGTCTAAAATGTCAACAAGATTCGAACATGGTGTTCTTCGTATAAAACAAGAATTTGGGAACCTCTACGTGAATGATCGATTTGGCAGAAATAGTAGTTAAATCTTCCTCGAATCACACACCCTAACATTTAAGAAATGACTCGTTGGGCTTCGAGTGCCGGAGGAAAAGGCATGATGGTCACATTTGGTGCACTGCTGACTATAGCTCTTTCAAACAACAGATATTTATTATCATATAGGTTCTTGCTTCCAAAAACACGTGAGCTCTCTATCCCGCAAAAATGATTTTTGTTTTCGTTCTAAATAGGTCGCTGTATAATAAAAGAGAAACGCGACCGATTAAAGGGAAATAACCTTTACAGGTCACACAGAGTTATGTTCCTTGCATGTTTTTTTATTTTTATATCAAAATAGTTTAATAATTACATATATAACATGTATGTATGATATTTGATATATATATATATATATATATATATAATGTGGAGGCGCAATGGCCAAGTGGTTAGGGCAGCGGACTCGCGGTCGTGGGATCGTGGTTCCGATTCCCAGACCGGACGTTGTGAGTGTTTATTGAGCAAAAACACCTAAAGCTCCACGAGGTTCGGTAGGGGGGGGGGGCGGTGAACCCTGCTGTACTCTTTTACCACAACTTTCTCTCACTCTTTCTTCCTGTTTCTGTTGTACTTGTATTTTAAAGGTGTCACTGGGCCACGCTGAATTTCCCCGAGAACTAAGTTAAGGGTACACGTGTCTGTGGAGTGCTCAGCCACGATCAGGCTGTTCCATTGATCGGATCAACTGGAACCCTCGTCGTCGTAACCGACGGAGTGCCACGATATATATAATACAAAACCACATTAAAATACAAATCCCAAACCGAAGAAAACACAAATATGAACGAAAAAAGAATAAAAAAAAAACAAGGAGGAAAAGAGGAAGAAAGAAAAAACATCAATTCAACAGTAAGTACTTCAATTGGTCGCACAACACAAGGTTCAACGGAATCTACTGAAGCTAGTCAATAGACGATGGTGTTGGAACAGCCAAACACCCCGACAGGCATCACTTGACACTTCGGTAAGGGGAGCTGCCAACGATGATTTAAAATAAAATAGAATCGACTTCATAAAAGTTGGCAACTTTGAAATGTGTTTTAAGTGGTGAAGACATGAATTGTTACATCTCAACTGGGCAAATGAACTTATTTCAATTTATCAATTCCACAATGTTTGATAGATTACGTCATCATTATTTATTTCCGTTTTTGTGAATTCTGCTCTCTTGCGTTCTCTCCTGAAAAAGTGACGTTGCTAATTGTCTGATTAAACAAAGTAAAATTCGACCAAATAATAACACATTGAGTCTTCAGTTCATAACATTCGAAACAACTGGTTTGCATTGTACAAATAATTAATTGCAATAATCAATGGAATCTTTAAACACAAACAGATACAGGCGCAGGTGTGGCTGTGTGCTAAGAAGCTTCCTTGCCAACCACATAGTTCCGGGTTCAGTCCCACTGCGTGACACATTGGGCAATTGTGTCTTCTACTGTAGCCTGGGGCTGATCAAAACCTTGTGAGTGGATTTGGTAGACGGAAACTGAAAAAAGCTCGTCGTATATGTATATGTGTGTGTGTGTGTTTGTTCCCCATCACCGCTTGACAACCGATGCTGGTGTGTTTACGTACCTGTAACTTAGCAGTTCAGCAAAAGTGACCGATAGAATAACTACAAGGCTTAAAAAACAGTCCTGGAGTCGATTCAATCGACTAAACATTCTTTAAGACGATGCTCCAACACGGTCGCAGATTATGAATGAAACAAGTAAAAAGCAAAAAGAAAAAATAAGAAAGATAAGAGACAACGTATGCCAACCTTATTTTTATCATCAACGAATTCCACATGTCGCTGAATGAGACAGAAAAAGCATCCCATATTCGACATGGCTATTGGTTTGACGTTAACAAGGTGACGCATGTGGTAATGATGTCGTCATCCAGTCAAGGTTTAACCGTTTTTTCTTTCATTCACTTATCATTAAGGTTAGTGCTGGATTAACCATTAAGCAAAATAAGCACGTGCTTAGGGCATCAAGGGAGGAAGGGGGCACCACAGAAATGGCAAATGGTTTACGGCACAAAAGAAATCACTTGAAACTTGCTAAAATAATATTCGGGATGCCTTTATCTCTACTAAGTATAGATGCAGATGTGTTACCTAAGATTAATTTTGAGGATCTGACTAAAGACTTTGCAATTCAAAAAAAGTAGGAGGAAACTTTTCAAACATAAATAAAATGGAAGTATACAAAAATAAACATTATTTTCCCTCTCACTGTTTTGTCTCGTTTTGAAACATTAAAATTTATTTTATGGTTTGTTATTGTTTATATTTTGAATTACATAATCTTTTATGGGGGCACCAAAATCTTTTAAGTGCTTGGGGCCCTGATTTTGTTTAGACTGGTGCACATCGTGTGCTTACTGTTGAAACATTTACCTTTTCCTTTTTTAAACTTGTTTCAGTCATTAGACTGCAGCCATATCTTCTATCTTTTTTTTTATTTTTATCTTTTCCTTGTTTCATTTATGAGACTGCAACCATGCTGGGTAGAATTTTTAGTCAAATTTATCGACTCCAGTACTTATTTTTTTATAAGCATGGTACTTATTCTATTGGTCTCTATTGTCGAACCGCTACGTTACGAGGACATAATCACACTAACACCGGTTGTCAAGTAGTGATGGGGTGGGGACAAACATTGACACAAAGACATGCACACACACATAGATAAATACACATATATGCGACGGGTTTCTTTCAGTTTCCGTGTACTAAGTACACTCACAAGGCTTTGTTCGGCCCGCACGCAGTGGAACTGAACTCGGAAGCATGTGGTTGGGAAGCAAGCTTCTTACCACACAATGCATACATTTGCTACAAATGTCTGTGTGCGTGCATTGTGTGAGTGTATACACACACACACACACACACACACACACACACACACATACACACACACATATATGGGGCTAATGCATTAGTAGTTAGCCTAATTTGCATAATTGTGATTTTGCTGGTCATTAATTGCACAATATATACTTTATGTACCACATAGTGATGGAAAGGTCTTGAAGTTTTTCAACTTAAAATTTTGAGATGACAAAATTGAAGACAGCGAAAAATTTGGTCTGCATGATATCAGAACCTTAGAAAAAAAAATGTTAACGTCCAGTGCTGAGCTGAAACTGATCCATGGTCCATTCAAATATATCCTTCCTTTTTTTTCATTGTTTAGTGGGGCAGCGAATTAGCAGACTCACTAAACAATCAGAGTTCAAATCCCGCCTTGGTCAACTTTGGTTTTCATCCTTCCTGGTTCAATAAATTAAGTATCAATCTAGGGCTTCGAATCGTCTGACAAGCTGTCTTGTATTTGTTTTGGCTGTTTGCATTCTGAATTCAAATCCTACTGTGACCTACTTGAGCGATCGACTCAGTCCATCGCTAGCTTTAATATCATCACCTCGTTCTCGAGTGCCTTTAGAACATTCAGCTCTCAAGTCTCGTTTGTGGATACCTTCCTGTTTCCTTTCTACCCGTTTCGGAGGCCCTGCAAAGAGTATTGTTTTACCTCTTGGGTAAGAAAATAATCCAGAAATAAAAAAATTTCCCATAGTGGCTAACAAAATCTCAATCAAACGAAATACCTTATAAACGATCAAAGCTTATTTCTGATTTTAATAACGGTCTCGCTTGATTCCATTCATTTACATAAGCTATCTTCAAAAGATAAAATATTCTGAGAAACCTTTTTTCTTCTCTGACCAAAAGACGACGTGGAATGGTCATTTTTTTCTCTTGCCCATACCATACAAACTTATCCAAGCTCCACAAATCTCATCGTATAACTATTTTCATTCGTACAAACCATCACCAGATTCCCTAGAAATTTTTGGGGTTTGTCTTATCACTTATTCATGCCTTAATCTATACACCATTGGAAGGAATTTAATTAGGATATTTATACTAAAATTGAAGGTAACATAATATCCCAAATTTATATAATTTCTTTAAGAAAACAGGACCAAGGCCGTGAGTTTGAACAACGAAATAAAATTGACACTCAAATTTGTGCTGACAGAATTGAAAAACTAACTTGATACAATGATGCAAGGAAGAAAATATATACAAGCAAAAACTATCTGTCAACGACTTAATTTATCTTATTTCAGTAAGGGAGACAACTGTAAACATGCTTCAGACCTTATAATGAGCTTATCAGTGAGGTAGAGATTTCATGAAATTGATATAAGTCGTCTGATAAATTTACTTTTAATCAAATCCAAATAAGTGAAAATGAATTCCAAAAAAGCAGTAACCGCCCTTCTATAGTTAGATGTGAATAACACGCTAGTTTGATTCTATTCCGGGTGTATGTTTTCAAATTAGAATATTCATTTGTATTTTAGTTAGATATAATGTAATCCTCTTTACTGGAGGCGTAAAGCTTGAAATTTTCGTGGGAGAGTGCCTGTTGATTACATGGACCCCAGTGCTCAACTGTTATTTATTTCATTGACCCTGAAAGGATGAAAGGCAAAGTCGACCTCAGTGGTATTTGAACTCTGAATGTAAAGCCAGAAGGAAATGCCGTGCTAACGATTCTGCCAGCTCACCGCCTTTTAGCAATATGTAATATAAAATGATATAATATAATATAATATAATACAATATAATATAATATAATATAATATAACTGGCACTCCGTCGGTTACGACGATGTGGGTTCCAGTTGATCCGATCAACGAAACAGCTTGTTCGTGAAATTAACGTGTAAGTGGCTGAGCACTCCACAGACACGTGTACCCTTAACGTAGTTCTCAGAGAGATTCAGCGTGACACAGAATGTGACAAGGCTGGTCCTTTGAAATACAGGTACTGCTCATTTTGCCAGCTGAGTGGGTGTCTCGTATACATGGGCGACTGCTGGTCTTCCATGAACAACCTTGCTCGGACTTGGAGGGGAACTTTCTAGGTGCAATCCCAATATGATATTGTTATGTCGACACGAAGAAGTAGGATCTCCCAAGACATATTAATAGAGGTAGTCTGGCCGTGGTAGGTGTGTTGAGTAGCAGTCGAGTAGCAGTTGTGTAGCGGTTGAGTAGAGATCATCCGAAGGTGCTAGATAGCAGTAGCTTGAGACATAACAGATATGATATAATATAATATGATATAATATAATATAATATACCATCATTACTATGACACTCTCCACCACCATCACCACCAACACCATCATCATTATAGCCACCTTCATCGTCATAAACACCACAGATTCGCAACACGAGGTGCCGGGTTCGATCTGCTGTGTAGTAATTTGGGCCAATGTAATTTTCTATAGTCTCTGATCAATCCATTCCTTGAGAGTGGAATTGGAGGATCTTTTCTGTTTGGCTGCCACTTTTCAGTTTCTTTAATTTCTGTTCCAACTGATTACATATTTGGCGTAATGACGAAGTTTTGTATGTTAATCATTGATATGAAATTCGTTTTCGTCATAAATCAATAAATAAAGAGTTAATAGCTTTTAAAGTCTGCAAATTTTGGGTAATTTTAGCCAATCGTAAGCAACAGACAAGTTCATGCTTGTTTTCATAATAACAAGCCAAACATGAGAACTCTTTTGTCTTCGATAAAGCACATGTGTTGACAAATATATTCGTGGAAATTTTGCCCATCTGTTTTCAGCAATTTGTGAAGGCGTACTCTCACATTCCTGAAGTAGCTGGTTATAATTTTGAACATAGAATGGTGAACCACATCGTTGGGCTTATCAGCTCGAAAGATGGTACCCACACGCAACAAGTGGAGAGTACATGGCCCTCTTTATAGTGAAGTAATAAACGACGCTGTGACACTTACTGTTGTATGTTGTTTGCTCGTTTTCATTTTTGTCATTGAAGCGGCTAAATAGCACTAAAAATAACAACTAAATAGGCCTCAAATCACACCCCCTCATTTTTTTTTGTTTTGATTTTTGCATAGTAATATGAATTTTCATGTGTAGAATTTAAATTCACAAAAATTTTCAGAAAATTCCCCAAAACTAAAAAGTTACGAGGGGTTATGTGGCATGCATAAAGCAGAATTCCGCCAGTATTTCATTTGCTTAGTTTCATATTAAAACAAGTGCTATTTTCAGACTGTTGACAAGTGCAGTTTCCAAATCCT